>NW_025320625.1:0-31480 GCF_019176455.1 Solea senegalensis
GAAACTCCTACAACCCGTAAAACTTATCCTCCTGAGGAGCATGTTGAATGTACATGCACTAAACTTGGTACTCACACGTTCCTTAGGTCCAGACGGTCAAAAAATTCAAAGCAGCTTATGCTCTAAAACGAACGGGAAAGCCGCCATCTTGGATTGAAAGTAAATTTTTTGCTGATTTTGGCCATTTCGCACCAATGGTATGTGAACGCACTTGTCATAGAGCTTTCATGGGATCACCTTCAAACTTGCTGAGGTCCCTGTGGACAAGTTGAGGATCTAAAGTTCCTGAAAACTTTTTAATAAGTATCATGGCGTACGAGAAAGGGGGCGTCAAAGTTGGTGAAAATTTAAGATTTTCGCCACATGCAACAAAACTCTTATAACTTTGCGATAGAAGGTCCGATATTAACCAAACAAGTGACAATCGATTATGGGCCCTTGCTAAAGATGTCTATGCAAAAACTGTAAATTTTGAAAACATCGCCTCCTGGTGGTGGCAAACGCTATGAAGTCTGGTATTTCGCAACACACAACAAACTCTTATAACTTTGCGATTGAAGGTCAGATCTTAAACAAACTTGTGATGATAGATGATGGGCTTTTGCTAAAGATGCCTAAGCAAAAACTGTAAATTTTGGAAACAGCGCCACCTGGTGGTAACAGAAAGTACAAGTTCACAATTTCCCTTATAACTTTAACAAATTTCCTTGTATCAAACTCAAAATTTGGGAAAACATCCAAAACACATGGTAGATGATGCGTGCCTAATATGATAACAAATTGTTCAACAGTGTTGCAATGACAACACTGCAAAGTCAGATATTTGCGACAAAAAACAAACTGCTGCCACTTTGCGAATGCTATTCCAATCTGAACCAAACTTGCTAGGATTGATGATAGTCAATCCCTGAAGATGCCTGTATGAAAATATTCACTTTCAAAACCAGTGCCCCCTGTTGACGGCAGACAATATGACGTCTGGTATTTCGCTACAACAACAAACTCTTATAACTTTGCGATGGAAGGTCAGATCTTAACCAAACTCGTGACGAGCGATGATGGGATCTTGCTGAAGATGCTTATGCAAAAACTGTACATTTTGAAAACAGCGCCTTCTGGTGGTAACAGAAAATACAATTTCACAATTTCCCTTATAACTTTAACAAATTTGATTGTATCATACTCAAAATGAATGAAAACATGTAAAACACATGGTAGATGATGCTTGCTGAATATGATAACAAATCGTTCAACGGTGTTGACATAAGAACACTGCACAGGACCCACTCTACTGAGTGGTTTGTCAGTGCAGTAACCTTTGTTAGCCACATGATGGAGGCATTTGCCTACAAATCTATCAAATCTAACATTTACAGTTTCTCATGCTGCTCTGAAAGGGAAAGATGGGGCAAAAGGTACTGCAAGAGGGGCCAAGGAAAAAAAAAACAGGGAAAATGGGAAGAGAGAAAAAGTAACAGAGGGAAAAAAGAGAAAATGCACCCTAAATTATTATACCATCAGATGTTCTATCACAAAAATAACTAGTTATTTCTAAAATTCAGCTTCAATTCTGATACCATCAGTTGTTTTTCACAAAAATAACAACTTATAGATGAAATCACACTGTTAGACCTCAGACCCGCCCTGAACATGTCTGTAAACGATGACCTCCTTACAGGAAGTACAACTCCCGAAACAGGAAGTAAAGTCTGACATTCTCCGATCCACACGAAACTTGTTATGTAAGTCAAGGTACCTTCCCTAAACACGTTTACGGACACGCCTTTCACCCAACAGGAAGACAGCCATTTTAAAAGGACGCGCCTGACATTGCGCGGGGATGCAGCTGAAAATAACCTGTACCACAAGCGGTGAATGAACGGAAGATGAGGAAGAGGACTCGCGCTGCGACGTGGACGCACAGGGACTCGCGAGCCGTCAAGCTCGAACCCGTCAATTACCGCTTGCGGTACTAGTCTTATTATTATTAGGGTTCGAGCAACTTGGTTGCAAGAACCCTATTGAAACTGCGAAGATTATTCTTATTAGGGTTCGAGCAACTTGGTTGCAAGAACCCTATTGAAACTGTGATGTTTATTCTTATTATTATTATTATTTTTCCTCTAAATGAATCGCCTTTTTGAGGTCTTTCCCATACACGAAAACTCACCAATTTTTGCGAGGGCATCAAACCTGGTGTAAATTTACGTCTGAAAGTACTTCGGGGACACTGCGTACAAAATTGGAAGTGGGCGGGGCTTACGAAAATGAAAAACAGCTTTCATCAGGCCGATTTTTCTCTTGTTTCACGTACATGCACGAAAGTTGGTACACATGTTAAGCATGTCAGGACGGTCCAAAAAGTCCGTGCTGGCGCCTCTGTAAGTCCTACAGGAAGGCCGCCATTTTGGGTTGAACGGCCATTTTTGGCCTATTTTGGCCATTTCGCAGCAATGGTATGTGAACGAACTTGTCCTCGAGCTTTCATGGAATCACCTCTAAACTTGGTGAGGTCCCTGTGGACAAGTTGAGGATCTTAAGTTATTAAAATGCTTCTTATAAGTATCATGGTTTTCAAGATAGGGGGCGCCAAATTTGGGGAAAATTACGAATTTCTCGCAAAGCACAACAAAACTCTTATAACTTTGTGATGGAAGGTCCGATCTTAACCAAACTTGTGTCGATCGATGATGGGCCCTTGCTGAAGATGCCTATGCAAAAACTGTCAAGTTTGTAAACATCGCCTCCTGGTGGTGGCAGAAAATCTAAAAAAAAAAAGTTACTTTTACAATTTCGGGAATAACTTTTACAGAAATTATTGTATCAAACTCAAAATTGGTTAAAAGACTCTAAACACAAGGTAGACTATGCGTGCTCAATATGATGGCGTATCGTTACATGATGTTGCCATGGTAATGATGCAAAGTCGGATTTTTGCGTCAAAAAAACACACTGCTACAACTTTGCGAATCCTAGTCCCATCTGAACCAAACTTGCTGGGATTGTTGATAGTCTGGCCCAGAAGACGGCTATATGAAAATATTCAATTTCGGGAACACCGCCCCCTGGTGACAAAGACAATATGACCCTTGGTATTTGAATGAACTAGTCCTAGAGTTCTAGTGCGATCACCTTTAAACTTGGTCAGGTCACTGTGAACCAATTGAGGAGCTTAAGTTATCAAAAGTTTTTTAAAATGTCTCATGGTGTACGAGATAGGGGGCGCCAAAGTGGGTGTAAATTCCTATTTTTCACAACAAAAAGCGAAACTCTTATAACTTTGTGATGGAAGATCCAATCCCAACCAAACTTCCTATGAATGATAATGGGTAGTTGCTGAAGGCGACTATATTGCCGAAAACAATACATTTTGAAAACAGCGCCTCCTGGTGGTGGTAGAAAATACTACAAAAAAAAAACTGTTACAACTTTGCCAATCCTGGTCCAATCTGAACCAAACTTGCTAGGATTGTTGATTGTCTGGCCCTGAACAAACCTATGTGAAAATATTTCAAGTCAAAATCAGCGCCCCCTGGTGAAAGTGGACGGGCCAAAAACCTGCTCCACCCCCTAAAACTTGTGGTCCTGAGAAGCACGTTTAATGTACATGCACAAAACTTGGTACACGTGTTCCTTAGGTCGGGCCGGTCAAAAAAGTCAGCGTAGCCTATGCTCTAAAACTAACAGGAAAGCCGCCATCATGGATTGAAAGTAAATGCTTTGCTGATTTTGGCCATTTCACACCAATGATATTTGAACAGATTTGTCCTAGATCTTTCATGGGATCACCTTCAAACTTGGTGAGGTCACTTTGGACAAGTTGAGGATCCAAAGGTATCAAAATCTTTTCAATAGGTATTATGGCGTAAGAGTAAGGGGCGGGCAAAGTTGGTGAAAATTTTAATGTTTCGCCACAGGCAACAAAACTCTTATAACTTTGCGATAGAAGGTCACATCCCAACCAAATTACCTAGGGTTGATGATGGACCATTGCTGAAGAAGTCTGGGAAAAAAACGTAAATTTTGAGCACAGTGCCTCCTTGTGGTAACAAAATATACAAAAAAAAACAATTTCGGTTATAACTTTTACAGAGTTAATCGTATCAAACTCAAAAATTGGGAAAACATTTTAAACACATGTTCGATGATGCGTGCTTAATATGATAACAAATCGTTCAACGGTGTTGCCACAGCAACACTGCAAAGTCAGATATTTGTGACAAAAAACAAACTGCTACCACTTTACGAATCCGAGTCCGATCTGAACCAAACTTGCTTGGATTGATGATAGTCTGGCCCTGAAGACGCCTATATGAAAATATTCACTTTCAAAAACAGCGCACCCTGGTGACAGCAGACACTATGACACCTGATATTTGAATGAACTAATCCTAGAGTTTTTATGCGATCATCTTGAAAGTTGGTGAGGTCACTGTGAAGAAGTTGCCGAGCATAAGTTCCCGAAAGCTTTTTAAAATATCGCTCGGTGTACGAGATAGGGGGCGCCAAAGTTGGTGTTCATTCATATTTTTAACAACAAAAGGTGAAACTCTTACAACCCGTAAAACTTGTCCTCCTGAGGAGCACGTTGAATGTACATGCACGGAACTTGGTACTCACGCGTTCCTTAGGTCCAGACGGTCAAAAAAGTCAGCGTAGCCGACGCTCTAAAACGAACAGGAAAGCCGCCATCTTGGATTGAAAGTACATTTTTGGCAGATTTTGGCCATTTCGCACCAATGGTATGTGAACACACTTGTCATAGAGCTTTTATGGGATCACCTTCAAACTAGGTGAGGTCACTGTGGACAAGTTGAGGATCTAAAGTTATTAAAAGTTTTTCAAAATGTCGCATGGTTTTCGAGAGAGGGGGCACCAAAGTTGGTGTTCATTCATATTTTTCTCAACAAAAGGCGAAACTCTTACAACCCGTAAAACTTGTCCTCCTGAGGAGCACGTTTAATGTACATGCACTAAACTTGGTACTCACGCGTTCCTTAGGTCAGGACGGTCAAAAAATTCAAAGCAGCCTATGCTCTAAAACGAACGGGAAAGCCGCCATCGTGGATTGAAAGTACATTTTTTGCAGATTTTGGCCATTTCGCACCAATGGTATGTGAACGCACTTGTCATAGAGCTTTCATGGGATCACCTTGAAACTTTGTGAGGTCACTGTGAACAAGTTGAGGATCAAAAGGTATCAAAATCTTTTCATTAAGTATCACGGCGAACAAGAAGAAGGTCAGGAAAGTTGGCGAAAATCACGATTCCTCGCAACACACAACAATCTCTTATAACTTTGCCATGGAAGGTCAGATATTAACCAAACAAGTGACAATCGATGATGGGCCCTTGCTAAAGATGTCTATGCAAAAACTGTAAATTTTGAAAACATCGCCTCCTGGTGGTGGCAAACACTAGGAAGTCTGGTATTTCGCAACACACAACAAACTCTTATAACTTTGCGATTGAAGGTCAGATCTTAACCAAACTTGTGATGATCAATGATGGGCTTTTGCTGAAGATGCCTATGCAAAAACTGTAAATTTTGGAAACAGCGCCACCTGGTGGTAACAGAAAGTACAAGTTCACAATTTCCCTTATAACTTTAACAAATTTCCTTGTATCAAACTCAAAATTTGGGAAAACATTCAAAACACATGGTAGATGATGCGTGCCTAATATGATAACAAATTGTTCAACAGTGTTGCCATGACAACACTGCAAAGTCAGATATTTGCGACAAAAAACAAACTGCTACCACTTTGCGAATACTATTCCAATCTGAACCAAACTTGCTAGGATTGATGATATTCAATCCCTGAAGATGCCTATATGAAAATATTCACTTTCAAAAACAGTGCCCCCTGTTGACGGCAGACAATATGACGTCTGGTATTTCGCTACAACAACAAACTCTTATAACTTTGCGATGGAAGGTCAGATCTTAACCAAACTCGTGACGATCGATGATGGGATATTGCTGAAGATGCTTATGCAAAAACTGTACATTTTGAAAACAGCGCCTTCTGGTGGTAACAGAAAATACAATTTCACAATTTCCCTTATAACTTTAACAAATGTCATTGTATCATACTCAAATGAATGAAAACATGTAAAACACATGGTAGATGATGCTTGCTGAATATGATAACAAATCGTTCAACGGTTTTGCCTGGCAAAAATGCAAAGGATTCCCTCAACTGAGTGTTTTGTTCATGCAGTAACCATTGTT
Source organism: Solea senegalensis (assembly GCF_019176455.1). Taxonomy (NCBI): domain Eukaryota; kingdom Metazoa; phylum Chordata; class Actinopteri; order Pleuronectiformes; family Soleidae; genus Solea; species Solea senegalensis. The sequence continues at coordinate 6,236 of NW_025320625.1, forward strand.
CGCCACATGATGGAGGCATTTGCCTACAAATCTATCAAATCTAACATTTACAGTTTCTCATGCTGCTCTAATTGGGATTGTTGTATCCACTTGAAACTTGATACATGAGACCTCAGACCCGTCCGGAACATGTCTGTAAAGCAGTAATGCCAAAGTCAAATACACGGGGGGCCAAAATAAAAAAAATGGTACAGGTGGAGGGTTAAATATTTATTAAAACTTGCAATTACTGCACATATTGAACCAATACCAATACAAAAGCCTATATTGCTCTCAATCATTAAATTAATTTAAATTAAATTAAATTAAATTAAATTAAATGAAGCAAAATATAAATAAAATCAGTTGCAATATTTTCTTAAGGCTCTTTCAGTAACAAATTGAAAACATTTTTCCTTCTTCTTTTTAACAGGTAAACAGCAAAATGTTATTTTCCTTCAAAGCTCAATGGCAAGATAAATGCAAAAATGAAACAGCATGTTACAAAACAAATCAGTGTGCTGCTCTGATCCTCACCAATGTTTGTCTTTTATAATAAAATTAGAAGTTAATGCAAACTTGAAAAGTGCAAAACAGTTGCAAGTTTCATAGTGCCTTCTTAAGTTATATTCTTTCATAACGACACACTGTCTCCACACACAAGACACACAGGCTTTCCTTTTACTTCGGTGAACATTATTCTGCCTCCCACCTGTCTTGAAAACCCTGTTTTCACCGTCTACTTTTCTATTTGTCTATTTGGGGAGAGGGAGATGAAAAATGACAGCAATGTTTAGTCCTCCACTGTGACTGTGATGCTGTTCATGAATGATGACACGGGATCGCACTCGCAGTGCATCTTGGGATTTGTAGTATTATGGTGCTGAGGGCACATAATAGTGCAAGCCGGTTTTAATAGTAATTAAAAATCTTCCCGCGGGCAGACATAACTCATTCACGGGCCTTGATTCTGACATATGTGCTGTAAAGGATAACCTCCCTACAGGAAGTAGAACTCCCGAAACAGGAAGTCAAGTCTAACATTTTCCAATCTTCACAAAACTTGATATGTGAGGAACGTCCCTGAACACGTTTACGGACACACCTTTCACCAAACAGGAAGTCGGCCATTTTAAACAGGAAGTGCCATCTAACTTAGCACATGGACGCTGAAAATAGTCTAAGCTGAAAATTACTACTGCCGCAAGCGGTGAATGAACGGAAGATGAGCTAGACGTCTCGCACGGCGAGGTGGGCGCAGGGAGACCCGCGAGCCGTCAAGCTCGAACCCGTTGATTACCGCTTGCGGTACTAGTTATTATTATTTTTCCTCTAAATGAATCGCCTTTTTGAGGCCCTGAACATGCCCCAAAACTCACCAATTTTTGCAAGCACATCAGACCTGGTGAAAATTTACGTTTATTAGTGTTTCCGGGAATGTGCGTTAAAAAATGAAAGTGGGCGGGGCAAATAACTGCTCCAGCCCCTAAAACTAAAACTTGTCGTCCTGAGGAGCATGTTTAATGTACATGCACGAAACTTGGTACACGCGTTCCTTGGGTCGGGACGGTCAAAAAACCTAGGCAAGCCTAAGCTCTAAAACGAACAGGAAAGCCGCCATCTTGGATTGAAAGTTCATTTTTTGCCGATTTTGGCCATTTCGCACCATCGGTATTTGAACGAACTTGTCCTAGAGCTTACATGGGATCACGTTCAAACTTGGTGAGGTCACTTTGGACAAGTTGAGGATCTAAAGTTGCTAAAAACTTTTTAATAAGTATCATGGCGTACGAGAAAGGGGCCGGCAAAGTTGGTGAAAATTTTTATTTTTCACCACAGGCAACAAAACTCTTATAACTTTGCGATAGAAGGTCACTTCCCAACCAAATTACCTAGGGTTGATGATGGACCATTGCTGAAGAAGTCTGTGGAAAAACTGTAAATTTTTAGCACAGCGCCTCCTTGTGGTAACAGAAAATACAACAAATACACAATTTCGGTAATAACTTTTACATATTTAATCGTATCAAACTCAAAATTTGTGACAACATTTAAAACACATGAAAGATGATGCGTGCTTATTATGATAACAAATGGTTCAACGGTGTTGCCATAGCAACACTGCAAAGTCAGATATTTGTGACAAAAAAACAAACTGCTACAACTTTGCGAAGCTGAGTCCAATCTGAACCAAACTTGCTAGGATTGATGATAGTCCGGCCCTGAAGACACCTATATGAAAATATTCACTTTCAAAAACAGCGCCCCCTTGTGACAGCAGCCACTATGACACCTGATATTTGAATGAACTTGTCCTAGAGTTTTTGTGCGATCACCTTGAAAATTAGTGAGGTCACTGTGAACAAGTTGCCGAGCATAAGTTACTGAAAGCTTTTTAAAATGTCGCTCGGTGTACGAGATAGGGGGCGCCAAAGTTGGTGTTCATTCATATTTTTCACAACAAAAGGCAAAACTCTTACAACCCGTAAAACTTGTCCTCCTGAGGAGCACGTTGAATGTACATGCACAAAACTTGGTACTCACGCGTTCGTTAGGTCCAGACGGTCAAAAAAGTCAGCGTAGCCGAAGCTCTAAAACGAACAGGAAAGCCGCCATTTTGGATTGAAAGTACATTTTTTGCAGATTTTGGCCATTTCGCACCAATGGTATGTGAACGCACTTGTCATAGAGCTTTAAAGGGATCACCTTCAAACTGGGTGAGGTCACTGTGAATAAGTTGAGGATCTAAAGTTATTAAAAGTTTTTTAAAATGTCACATGGTTTTGAGATAGGGGGCGCCAAAGTTGGCGTTCATTCATATTTTTCACAACAAAAGGCGAAACTCTTACAACCCGTAAAACTTGTCCTCCTGAGGAGCACGTTTAATGTACATGCACTAAACTTGGTACTCACGCGTTCCTTAGGTCAGGACGGTCAAAAAATTCAAAGCAGCCTATGCTCTAAAATGAACGGGAAAGCCGCCATCTTGGATTGAAAGTACATTTTTGCAGATTTTGGCCATTTCGCACCAATGGTATGTGAACGCACTTGTCATAGAGCTTTCATGGGATCACCTTGAAACTTTGTGAGGTCACTGTGGACAAGGTGAGGATCCAAAGGTATCAAAATCTTTTCATTAAGTATCACGGCGAACAAGAAGAAGGGCGGCAAAGTTGGCAAAAATCACGATTCCTCGCAACACACAACAATCTCTCATAACTTTGCCATGGAAGGTCAGATATTAACCAAACAAGTGACAATCGATGATGGGCAATTGCTAAAGATGTCTATGCAAAAACTGTAAATTTTGAAAACATCGCCACCTGGTGGTGGCAAACACTAGGAAGTCTGGTATTTCGCAACACACAACAAACTCTTATAACTTTGCGATTGAAGGTCAGATCTTAACCAAACTTGTGATGATCGATGATGGGCTTTTGCTGAAGATGCCTATGCAAAAACTGTAAATTTTGGAAACAGCGCCACCTGGTGGTAACAGAAAGTACAAGTTCACAATTTCCCTTATAACTTTAACAAATTTCCTTGTATCAAACTCAAAATTTGGGAAAACATTCAAAACACATGGTAGATGATGCGTGCCTAATATGATAACAAATTGTTCAACAGTGTTGCCATGACAACACTGCAAAGTCAGATATTTGCGACAAAAAACAAACTGCTACCACTTTGCGAATACTATTCCAATCTGAACCAAACTTGCTAGGATTGATGATAGTCAATCCCTGAAGATGCCTGTATGAAAATATTCACTTTCAAAAACAGTGCCCCCTGTTGACGGCAGACAATATGACGTCTGGTATTTCGCTACAACAACAAACTCTTATAACTTTGCGATGGAAGGTCAGATCTTAACCAAACTCGTGACGATCGATGATGGGATATTGCTGAAGATGCTATGCAAAAACTGTACATTTTGAAAACAGCGCCTTCTGGTGGTAACAGAAAATACAATTTCACAATTTCCCTTATAACTTTAACAAATTTCATTGTATCATACTCAAAATGAATGAAAACATGTAAAACACATGGTAGATGATGCTTGCTGAATATGATAACAAATCGTTCAACTGTGTTGCCTGGCAAAAATGCAAAGGATTCCCTCAACTGAGTGGTTTGTTCATGCAGTAACCATTGTTCGCCACATGATGGAGGCATTTGCCTACAAATCTATCAAATCTAACATTTACAGTTTCTCATGCTGCTCTAATTGGGATTGTTGTATCCACTTGAAACTTGATACGTGAGACCTCAGACCCGTCCGGAACATGTCTGTAAAGCAGTAATGCCAAAGTCAAATACACGGGGGCCAAAATAAAAAAAATGGTACAGGTGGAGGGTTAAATATTTATTAAAACTTGCAATTACTGCACATATTGAACCAATACCAATACCAATACCACAGCCTATATTGCACTCAATCATTAAATTAAATTAAATTAAAATAAAATAAAATTAAATTAAATTAAATTAAATTAAATTAAATTAAATTAAATTAAATCAGTTGCAATATTTTCTCAAGGCTCTTTCAGTAACAAATTGAAAACGTTTTTCCTTCTTCTTCTTTTTAACAGGTAAACAGCAAAATGTTATTTTCCTTCAAAGCTCAATGGCAAGATAAATGCAAAAATGAAACAGCATGTTACAAAACAAATCAGTGTGCTGCTCTGATCCTCACCAATGTCTGTCTTTTATAATAAAATTAGAAGTTGAAAAGTGCAAAACAGTTGCATGTTTCATAGTGCCTTCTTAAGTTATATTCTTTCATAACGACACACTGTCTCCACACACAAGACACACAGGCTTTCCTTTTACTTCGGTGAACATTATTCTGCCTCCCACCTGTCTTGAAAACCCTGTTTTCACCGTCTACTTTTCTATTTGTCTATTTGGGGGAGAGGGAGATGAAAAATGACAGCAATGTTTAGTCCTCCACTGTGACTGTGATGCTGTTCATGAATGATGACACGGGATCGCACTCGCAGTGCATCTTGGGATTTGTAGTATTATGGTGCTGAGGGCACATAATAGTGCAAGCCGGTTTTAATAGTAATTAAAAATCATCCCGCGAGCCAGACATAACTCATTCACGGGCCTTGATTCTGACATATGTGCTGTAAAGGATAACCTCCCTACAGGAAGTAGAACTCCCGAAACAGGAAGTCAAGTCTAACATTTTCCAATCTTCACAAAACTTGATATGTGAGTCAAAGGAACGTCCCTGAACACGTTTACGGACACACCTTTCACCAAACAGGAAGTCGGCCATTTTAAACAGGAAGTGCTATCTAACTTAGCACATGGACGCTGAAAATAGTCTAAGCTGAAAATTACTACTGCCGCAAGCGGTGAATGAACGGAAGATGAGCTAGACGTCTCGCACGGCGAGGTGGGCGCAGGGAGACCCGCGAGCCGTCAAGCTCGAACCCGTCGATTACCGCTTGCGGTACTAGTTCTTATTATTATTATTCCTCCAAATGAATCGCGTTTTTGAGGCCTTTCCCATGCCCCAAAACTCACCAAATTTTGCAACCCCATCAGACCGGGTGTAAAATTACGTATATCAATGTTTCAAGGAATGTGCGTCAAAAAATGGAAGAGGGCGGGGCTAAAAACTGACGCAAAAAACTTCTATTAGGTCATCTGCTCTCTGGTTTAACGTACATGAACGAAACTTGGCACACATGTTCTTGAGGTGGGGACGGTCAAAAAAGTCGATGACAACTTCCCTGTGAATCCTACAGGAAGGACGCCATCTTGGATTGCACGCCAAAACAGAGGCGATTTTGGCCATTTCGCACCATCGGTATTTGAACGAACTTGTCCCAGAGCTTACATGGAATCACGTTCAAACTTGGTGAGTTCACTGTGGACAAGTTGAGGATCTAAAGTTCCTGAAAACTTTTTAATAAGTATCATGGCGTACGAGAAAGGGGGCGTCAAAGTTGGTGAAAATTTAAGATTTTCGCCACACGCAACAAAACTCTTATAAATTTGCGATAGAAGGTCCGATCTTAACCAAACTTGTGGCGATTGATGATGGGCCCTTGCTGAAGAGGCCTATGCAAAAACTGTCAAGTTTGTAAACATCGCCTCCTGGTGGTGGCAGAAAATAAAAAAAAAAAGTTACTTTTACAATTTCTGGAATAACTTTTACAGAGATTATCGTATCAAACTCAAAATTGGTAAAAATCACCCAAAACACAAGGTAGATGATGCATGCTCAATATGATGGCGTAGAGTTACATGATGTTGCCATGGTAATGATGCAAAGTCGGATTTTTGCGACAAAAAAACAAACTGCTACAACTTTGCTAATCCTAGTCCAATCTGAACCAAACTTGCTAGGATTGATGATAGTCCAGCCCTGAAGACGTCTATATGAAAATATTCACTTTCAAAAACAGCACCCCCTGGTGACGGAGACAATATGACCTCTGGTATTTGAAGGAATTAATCCTAGAGTTCTTGTGCGATCACCTTTAAACTCGGTGAGGTCACTGTGAACCAGTTGAGGAGCTTAAGTTATCAAAAGTTTTTAAAAATGTCTCATGGTGTACGAGATAGGGGGCGCCAAAGTGGGTGTAAATTCCTATTTTTCACAACAAAAAGCAAAACTCTTATAACTTTGCGATGGAAGATCCAATCCCAACCAAACTTCCTATGATTGATAATGGGTAGTTGCTGAAGGCGACTATATTGCCAAAAACAATACATTTTGAAAACAGCGCCTCCTGGTGGTGGTAGAAAATACTACAAAAAAAAAACTGTTACAACTTTGCCAATCCTGGTCCAATCTGAACCAAACTTGCTAGGATTGTTGATAGTCTGGCCCTGAACAAACCTATGTGAAAATATTTCAAGTCAAAATCAGCGCCCCCTGGTGAAAGTGGACGGCCCAAAAAACTGCTCCACCCCCTAAAACCTGTGGTCCTGAGGAGCACGTTTAATGTACATGCACAAAACTTGGTACACGCGTTCCTTAGGTCACGCCGGTCAAAAAAGTCAGCGGAGCCTATGCTCTAAAACGAACAGGAAAGCCGCCATCTTGGATTGAAAGTAAATGCTTTGCTGATTTTGGCCATTTTGCACCAATGATATTTGAACAGATTTGTCCTAGAACTTTCAGGGGATCACCTTCAAACTTGGTGAGGTCACTTTGGACAAGTTGAGGATCCAAAGGTATCAAAATCTTTTCAATAGGTATTATGGCGTAAGAGTAAGGGGCCGGCAAAGTTGGTGAAAATTTTAATGTTTCGCCACAGGCAAAAAAACTCTTATAACTTTGCGATAGAAGGTCACATCCCAACCAAATTACCTAGGGTTGATGATGGACCTTTGCTGAATAAGTCTGTGGAAAAACTGTACATTTTTAGCACAGCGCCTCCTTGTGGTAACAGAAAATCCAAAAAATAAACATTTCGCTAATAACTTTTACAGAGTTAATCGTATCAAACTCAAAAATTGGGAAAACATTCAAAACACATGGTCGATGATGCTAGCTTTATATGATAACAAATCGTTCAACGCTGTTGCCACAGCAACACTGAAAAGGCAGATATTTGTGACAAAAAACAAACTGCTACAACTTTACGAATCCGAGTCCGATCTGAACCAAACTTGCTCTGATTGATGATAATCTGGCCCTGAAGACGCCTATATGAAAATATTCTCTTTCAAAAACAGCGCCCCCTGGTGCCAGCAGACACTATGACACCTGATATTTGAATGAACTAATCCTAGAGTTTTTATGCGATCACCTTGAAAGTTGGTGAGGTCACTGTGAACAAGTTGCCGAGCATAAGTTCCTGAAAGCTTTTTAAAATATCGCTCGGTGTACGAGATAGGGGGCGCCAAAGTTGGTGTTCATTCATAATTTTCACAACAAAAGGTGAAACTCTTACAACCCGTAAAACTTGTCCTCCTGAGGAGCACGTTGAATGTACATGCACGGAACTTGGTACTCACGCGTTCCTTAGGTCCAGACGGTCAAAAAAGTCAGCGTAGCCGAAGCTCTAAAACTAACAGGAAAGCCGCCATCTTGGATTGAAAGTACATTTTTTGCAGATTTTGGCCATTTCACACCAATGGTATGTGAACGCACTTGTCATAGAGCTTTCATGGGATCACCTTCAAACTTGCTGAGGTCACTGTGAACAAGTGGAGGATCCAAAGGTATCAAAATCTTTTCATCAAGTATCACGGCGAACAAGAAGAAGGGCGGCAAAGTTGGCGAAAATCACGATTCCTCGCAACACACAACAATCTCTCATAACTTTGCCATGGAAGGTCAGATATTAACCAAACAAGTGACAATCGATGATGTGCCCTTGCTAAAGATGTCTATGCAAAAACTGTAAATTTTGAAAACATCGCCTCCTGGTGGTGGCAAACGCTATGAAGTCTGGTATTTCGCAACACACAACAAACTCTTATAACTTTACGATTGAAGGTCAGATCTTAACCAAACTTGTGATGATAGATGATGGGCTTTTGCTAAAGATGCCTAAGCAAAAACTGTAAATTTTGGAAACAGCGCCACCTGGTGGTAACAGAAAGTACAAGTTCACAATTTCCCTGATAACTTTAACAAATTTCCTTGTATCAAACTCAAAATTTGGGAAAACATTCAAAACACATGGTAGATGATGCGTGCTTAATATGATAACAAATTGTTCAACAGTGTTGCAATGACAACACTGCAAAGTCAGATATTTGCGACAAAAAACAAACTGCTACCACTTTGCTAATGCTATTCCAATCTGAACCAAACTTGCTAGGATTGATGAGAGTCAATCCCTGAAGATGCCTGTATGAAAATATTCACTTTCAAAAACAGTGCCCCCTGTTGACGGCAGACAATATGACGTCTGGTATTTCGCTACAACAACAAACTCTTATAACTTTGCGATGGAAGGTCAGATCTTAACCAAACTCGTGACGATCGATGATGGGATCTTGCTGAAGATGCTTATGCAAAAACTGTACATTTTGAAAACAGCGCCTTCTGGTGGTAACATAAAATACAAGTTCACAATTTCCCTTATAACTTTAACAAATTTCATTGTATCATACTCAAAATGAATGAAAACATTCATTTTGAGCAACTTGGTTGCGCAAGAACCCTATTATAATCGCTAAGATTATTAGGGTTCGAGCAACTTGGTTGCGCAAGAACCCTATTATAATCGCTAAGATTATTCTTCTTATTAGGGTTCGAGCAACTTGGTTGCGCAAGAACCCTATTATAATCGCTAAGATTATTAGGGTTCGAGCAACTTGGTTGCGCAAGAACCCTATTATAATCGCTAAGATTATTCTTATTCTTATTCTTATTATTATTATTCCTCCAAATGAATCGCGTTTTTGAGGCCTTTCCCATGCCCCAAAACTCACCAAATTTTGCAACCCCATCAGACCTGGTGTAAAATTACGTATATCAATGTTTCAAGGAATGTGCGTCAAAAAATGGAAGAGGGCTGGGCTAAAAACTGACGCAAAAAACTTCTATTAGGTCATCTGCTCTCTGGTTTAACGTACATGAACGAAACTTGGCACACATGTTCATGAGGTGGGGACGGTCAAAAAAGTAGATGACAACTTCCCTGTGAATCCTACAGGAAGGACGCCATCTTGGATTGCACGCCAAAACAGAGGCGATTTTGGCCATTTCGCACCATCGGTATTTGAACTAACTTGTCCTAGAGCTTACATGGGATCACGTTCAAACTTGGTGAGGTCACTGTGGACAAGTTGGGGATCTAACGATGCTTATGGTTAGTTGAAATGTCGCATGGCGTACGAGAAAAGGGCCGGCAAAGTTGGCGAAAATTTGTAATTTCTCGCTACACGCAACGAAACTCTTATAACTTTGGGATGGAAGGTCCGATCGTAACCAAACTTGTGGCGATCGATGATGGGCCCTTGCTGAAGATGCCTATGCAAAAACTGTTAAGTTTGTAAACATCGCCTCCTGGTGGTGGCAGAAAATCTAAAAAAAAAAGTTACTTTTACAATTTCGGGAATAACTTTTACAGAAATGATTGTATCAACCTCAAAATTGGTTAAAAGATTCTAAACACATGGTAGACTATGCGTGCTCAATATGATGGCGTATCGTTACATGATGTTGCCATGGTAATGATGCAAAGTCGGATTTTTGCGACAAAAAAACAAACTGCTACCACTTTGCGAATCCTTGTCCAAGCTGAACCAAACTTGCCATGATTGATGATAGTCCGGCCCTGAAGACACCTATATGAAAATATTCACTTTCAAAAACAGCACCCCCTGGTGACGGAGACAATATGACCTCTGGTATTTGAATGAATTCATCCTAGAGTTCTTGTGCGATCACCTTTAAACTTGGTCAGGTCACTGTGAACCAGTTGAGGAACTTAAGTTATCAAAAGTTTTTTAAAATGTCTCATGGTGTACGAGATAGGGGGCTCCAAAGTGGGTGTAAATTCCTATTTTTCACAACAAAAAGCGAAACTCTTATAACTTTGTGATGGAAGATCCAATCCCAACCAAACTTCCTATGATTGATAATGGGTAGTTGCTGAAGGCGACTATATTGCCGAAAACAATAAATTTTGAAAACAGCGCCTCCTGGTGGTGGTAGAAAATACAAAAAAAAAAAAACGGTCACAACTTTGCCAATCCTGGTCCAATCTGAGCCAAACTTGCTAGGATTGTTGATAGTCTGGCCCTGAACAAACCTATGTGAAAATATTTCATGTCAAAATCAGCGCCCCCTGGTGAAAGTGGACGGGCCAAAAAACTGCTCCAACCCCTAAAACTTGTGATCCTGAGGAGCACGTTTAATGTTCATGCACGAAACTTGGTACACGCCTTCCTTAGGTCGGGCCGGTCAAAAAAGTCAGTGTAGCCTATGCTCTAAAACGAACAGGAAAGCCGCCATCTTGGATTGAAAGTAAATGCTTTGCTGATTTTGGCCATTTCGCACCAATGATATTTGAACAGATTTGTCCTAGAACTTTCTTGGGATCACCTTCAAACTTGGTGAGGTCACTTTGGACAAGTTGAGGATCCAAAGGTATCAAAATCTTTTCAATAGGTATTATGGCTTAAGAGTAAGGGGCGGGCAAAGTTGGTGAACATTTTAATGTTTCGCCACAGGCAACAAAACTCTTATAACTTTGCGATAGAAGGTCACATCCCAACCAAATTACCTAGGGTTGATGATGGACCATTGCTGAAGAAGTCTGTGAAAAAAACGTAAATTTTGAGCACAGTGCCGCCTTGTGGTAACAAAATATACAAAAAAAAACAATTTCGGTTATAACTTTTACAGAGTTAATCGTATCAAACTCAAAAATTGGGAAAACATTTAAAACACATGTTCGATGATGCGTGCTTAATATGATAACAAATCGCTCAACGGTGTTGCCACAGCAACACTGCAAAGTCAGATATTTGTGACAAAAAACAAACTGCTACAACTTTACGAATCCGAGTCCGATCTGAACCAAACTTGCTTGGATTGATGATAGTCCAGACCTGAAGACGCCTATATGAAAATATTCACTTTCAAAAACAGCGCCCCCTGGTGACCGCAGACACTATGACGCCTGGTATTTGAATGAACTAGTCCTACAGCTTTTGTGCGATCACCTTTAAACTTTGTGAGGTCACTGTGGACAAGTTGAGGATCTAAAGTTATTAAAAGTTTTTCAAAATGTCGCATGGTTTTCGAGATAGGGGGCGCCAAAGTTGGCGTTCATTCATATTTCTCACAACAAAAGGCAAACCTCTTACAACCCGTAAAACTTGTCCTCCAGAGGATCACGTTGAATGTACATGCATGAAACTTGGTACTCACGCGTTCCTTAGGTCCAGACGGTCAAAAAAGTCAGCGTAGCCGAAGCTCTAAAGCGAACAGGAAAGCCGCCATCTTTGATTGAAAGTAAATTTTTGGGAGATTTTGGCCATTTCGCACCAATGGTATGTGAACTAACTTGTCATAGAGCTTTTGTGCGATCACCTTTAAACTTTGTGAGGTCACTGTGGACAAGTTGAGGATCTAAAGTTATTAAAAGTTTTTCAAAATGTCCCATTGTTTTCGAGATAGGGGGCGCCAAAGTTGGCGTTCATTCATATTTCTCACAACAAAAGGCAAAACTCTTACAACCCGTAAAACTTGTCCTCCTGAGGAGCACGTTTAATGTACATGCAATAAACTTGGTACTCACGCGTTCCTTAGGTCGGGACGGTCAAAAAATTCGAAGCAGCCTAAGCTCTGAAACGAACAGGAAAGTCGCCATCTTTGATTGAAAGTACATTTTTAGCAGATTTTGGCCATTTCGCACCAATGGTATGTGAACGCACTTGTCAAAGAGCTTTAATGGGATCACCTTCAAACTTTGTGAGGTCACTGTGGACAAGTTGAGGATCCAAAGGTATCAAAATCTTTTCATTAAGTATCACGGCGAACAAGAAGAATGTCAGGAAAGTTGGCGAAAATCACGATTCCTCGCAACACACAACAATCTCTTATAACTTTGCCATGGAAGGTCAGATATTAACTAAACAAGTGACAATCGATGATGGGCCCTGGCTAAAGATGTCTATGCAAAAACTGTACATTTTGAAAACATCGCCCCCTGTTGACGGCAGACAATATGACGTCTGGTATTTCGCTACAACAACAAACTCTTATAACTTTGCTATGAAAGGTTATATCTTAACCAAACTAGTGACGATCGATGATGGGATCTTGCTGAAGATGCTTATGCAAAAACTGTACATTTTAAAAACAGCGCCTTCTGGTGGTAACAGAAAATACAATTTCACAATTTCCCTTATAACTTAAACAAATTTCATTGTATCATACTCAAAATGAATGAAAACATGTAAAACACATGGTAGATGATGCTTGCTGAATATGATAACAAATCGTTCAACGGTGTTGACATAAGAACACTGCACAGGACCCACTCTACTGAGTGGTTTGTCAGTGCAGTAACCTTTGTTCGCCACATGATGGAGGCATTTGCCTTCAAATCTATCAAATCTAACATTTACAGTTTCTCATGCTGCTCTGAAAGGGAAAGATGGGGCAAAAGGTACTGCAAGAGGGGCCAAGGAAAAAAAAAACAGGGAAAATGGGAAGAGAGAAAAAGTAACAGAGGGAAAAAAGAGAAAATGCACCCTAAATTTTATACCATCAGATGTTCTATCACAAAAATAACTAGTTATTTCTAAAATTCAGCTTCAATTCTGATACCATCAGTTGTTTTTCACAAAAATAACAACTTATAGACGAAATCACACTGTTAGACCTCAGACCTCAGACCCACCCTGAACATGTCTGTAAAGGATGACCTCCTTACAGGAAGTACAACTCCCGAAACAGGAAGTAAAGTCTGACATTCTCCGATCCACATGAAACTTGTTATGTAAGTCAAGGTACCTTCCCTAAACACGTTTACGGACACGCCTTTCACCCAACAGGAAGACGGCCATTTTAAAAGGACACGCCTGACATTGCGCGGGGATGCAGCTGAAAATAACCAGTACCACAAGCGGTGAATGAACGGAAGATGAGGAAGAGGACTCGCGCGGCGACGTGGACGCACGGGGACTCGCGAGCCGTCAAGCTCGAACCCGTCAATTACCGCTTGCGGTACTAGTTATTATTATTATTATTCCTCCAAATGAATCGCGTTTTTGAGGCCTTTCCCATGCCCCAAAACTCACCAAATTTTGCAACCCCATCAGACCTGGTGTAAAATTACGTATATTATTGGTTCGGGGAATGTGCGTCAAAAAATGAAAGTGGGCGGGGCTAAAAACTGACGCAAAAAACTTCTATTAGGTCATCTGCTCTCGGGTTTACCGTACATGAACGAAACTTGGCACACATGTTCATTAGGTGGGGACGGTCAAAAAAGTCGATGACGACTTCCCTGTGAATACTACAGGAAGGCCACCATCTTGGATTGCACGCCAAAACAGAGGCGATTTTGGCCATTACGCACCATCGGTATTTGAACGAACTTGTCCCAGAGCTTACATGGGATCACCTTCAAACTTGGTGAGGTCACTGTGGACAAGTTGAAGAGCTTAAGTCATTGAAAGGTTTCTAATAAGTATCATGGTTTTCAAGATAGGGGGCGCCAAATTTGGAGTAAATTACCAATTTCTCGCAACGCACAACAAAACTCTTATAACTTTGCGATGGAAGGTCCGATCTTAACCAAACTTGTGGCGATCGATGATGGGCCCTTGCTGAAGATGCCATGCAAAAACTGTCAAGTTTGTAAACATCGCCTCCTGTTGGTGGTAGAACATCTAAAAAAAAAAGTTACTTTTACAATTTCGGGAATAACTTTTACAGAAATTATTGTATCAAACTCAAAATTGGTTAAAGGACTCTAAACACAAGGTAGACTATGCGTGCTCAATATGATGGCGTATCGTTACATGATGTTGCCATGGTAATGATGCAAAGTCGGATTTTTGCGTCAAAAAAACAAACTGCTACAACTTTGCGAATCCTAGTCCAATCTGAACCAAACTTGCTAGGATTGTTGATAGTCTGGCCCTGAAGACACCTATGTGAAAATATTCACTTTCAAAAACAGCACCCCCTGGTGACGGAGACAATATGACCTCTGGTATTTGAATGAATTAATCCTAGAGTTCTTGTGCGATCACCTTTAAACTTGGTCAGGTCACTGTGAACCAGTTGAGGAACTTAAGTTATCAAAAGTTTTTTAAAATGTCTCATGGTGTACGAGATAGGGGGCGCCAAAGTGGGTATAAATTCCTATTTTTCACAACAAAAAGCGAAACTCTTATAACTTTGCGATGGAAGATCCAATCCCAACCAAACTTCCTATGATTGATATTGGGTAGTTGCTGAAGGCGACTATATTGCCGAAAACAATAAATTTTGAAAACAGCGCCTCCTGGTGGTGGTAGAAAATACAAAAAAAAAAAAACTGTCACAACTTTGCCAATCCTGGTCTAATCTGAGCCAAACTTGCTAGGATTGTTGATAGTCTGGCCCTGAACAAACCTATGTGAAAATATTTCATGTCAAAATCAGCGCCCCCTGGTGAAAGTGGACGGGCCAAAAACCTGCTCCACCCCCTAAAACTTGTGGTCCTGAGGAGCACGTTTAATGTACATGCATGAAACTTGGTACACGCGTTCCTTAGGTCGGGACAGTCAAAAAAGTCAGCGTAGCCTATGCTCTAAAACGAACAGGAAAGCCGCCATCTTGGATTGAAAGTAAATGCTTTGCTGATTTTGACCATTTCACACCAATGATATTTGAACAGATTTGTCCTAGATCTTTCATGGGATCACCTTCAAACTTGGTGAGGTCACTTTGGACAAGTTGAGGATCCAAAGGTATCAAAATCTTTTCAATAGGTATTATGGCGTAAGAGTAAGGGGCCGGCAAAGTTGGAGAAAATTTTAATGTTTCGCCACAGGCAACAAAACTCTTATAACTTTGCGATAGAAGGTCACATCCCAACCAAATTACCTAGGGTTGATGATGGACCATTGCTGAAGAAGTCTGTGAAAAAAACGTAAATTTTGAGCACAGTGCCTCCTTGTGGTAACAAAATATACAAAAAAAAACAATTTCGGTTATAACTTTTACAGAGATAATCGTATCAAACTCAAAAATTGGGAAAACATTTAAAACACATGTTCGATGATGCCTGCTTAATATGATAACAAATCGTTCAACGGTGTTGCCACAGCAACACTGCAAAGTCAGATATTTGTGACAAAAAACAAACTGCTACAACTTTACGAATCCGAGTCCGATCTGAACCAAACTTGCTTGGATTGATGATAGTCCAGCCCTGAAGACGCCTATATGAAAATATTCACTTTCAAAAACAGCGCCCCCTGGTGACAGCAGACACTATGACGCCTGGTATTTGAATGAACTAGTCCTAGAGCTTTTGTGCGATCACCTTTAAACTTTGTGAGGTCACTGTGGACAAGTTGAGGATCTAAAGTTATTAAAAGTTTTTCAAAATGTCGCATGGTTTTCGAGATAGGGGGCGCCAAAGTTGGCGTTCATTCATATTTCTCACAACAAAAGGCAAAACTCTTACAACCCGTAAAACTTGTCCTCCAGAGGATCACGTTGAATGTACATGCATGAAACTTGGTACTCACGCGTTCCTTAGGTCCAGACGGTCAAAAAAGTCAGCGTAGCCGAAGCTCTAAAGCGAACAGGAAAGCCGCCATCTTGGATTGAAAGTACATTTTTGGGAGATTTTGGCCATTTCGCACCAATGGTATGTGAACTACCTTGTCATAGAGCTTTTGTGCGATCACCTTTAAACTTTGTGAGGTCACTGTGGACAAGTTGAGGATCTAAAGTTATTAAAAGTTTTTCAAAATGTCCCATGGTTTTCGAGATAGGGGGCGCCAAAGTTGGCGTTCATTCATATTTCTCTCAACAAAAGGCAAAACTCTTACAACCCGTAAAACTTGTCCTCCTGAGGAGCACGTTTAATGTACATGCACTAAACTTGGTACTCACGCGTTCCTTAGGTCGGGACGGTCAAAAAATTCAAAGCAGCCTAAGCTCTGAAACGAACAGGAAAGCCGCCATCTTGGATTGAAAGTACATTTTTAGCAGATTTTGGCCATTTCGCACCAATGGTATGTGAACGCACTTGTCAAAGAGCTTTAATGGGATCACCTTCAAACTTTGTGAGGTCACTGTGGACAAGTTGAGGATCCAAAGGTATCAAAATCTTTTCATTAAGTATCACGGCTAACAAGAAGAAGGGCGGCAAAGTTGGCGAAAATCACGATTCCTCGTAACACAAAACAATCTCTTATAACTTTGCCATGGAAGGTCAGATATTAACTAAACAAGTGACAATCGATGATGGGCCCTGGCTAAAGATGTCTATGCAAAAACTGTACATTTTGAAAACATCGCCCCCTGTTGACGGCAGACAATATGACGTCTGGTATTTCGCTACAACAACAAACTCTTATAACTTTGCTATGAAAGGTTAGATCTTAACCAAACTAGTGACGATCGATGATGGGATCTTGCTGAAGATGCTTATGCAAAAACTGTACATTTTAAAAACAGCGCCTTCTGGTGGTAACAGAAAATACAATTTCACAATTTCCCTTATAACTTTAACAAATTTCATTGTATCATACTCAAAATGAATGAAAACATTTAAAACACATGGTAGATGATGCTTGCTGAATATGATAACAAATCGTTCAACGGTGTTGACATGAGAACACTGCACAGGATCCACTCTACTGAGTGGTTTGTCAGTGCAGTAACCTTTGTTCGCCACATGATGGAGGCATTTGCCTACAAATCTATCAAATCTAACATTTACAGTTTCTCATGCTGCTCTGAAAGGGAAAGATGGGGCAAAAGGTACTGCAAGAGGGGCCAAGGAAAAAAAAAAACAGGGAAAATGGGAAGAGAGAAAAAGTAACAGAGGGAAAAAAGAGAAAATGCACCCTAAATTCTTATACCATCAGATGTTCTATCACAAAAATAACTAGTTATTTCTAAAATTCAGCTTCAATTCTGATACCATCAGTTGTTTTTCACAAAAATAACAACTTATAGACGAAATCACACTGTTAGACCTCAGACCTCAGACCCGCCCTGAACATGTCTGTAAAGGATGACCTCCTTACAGGAAGTACAACTCCCGAAACAGGAAGTAAAGTCTGACATTCTCCGATCCACACGAAACTTGTTATGTAAGTCAAGGTACCTTCCCTAAACACGTTTACGGACACGCCTTTCACCCAACAGGAAGACGGCCATTTTAAAAGGACACGCCTGACATTGCGCGGGGATGCAGCTGAAAATAACCTGTACCACAAGCGGTGAATGAACGGAAGATGAGGAAGAGGACTCGCGCTGCGACGTGGACGCACAGGGACTCGCGAGCCGTCAAGCTCGAACCCGTTAATTACCGCTTGTTTTTATTATTCCTCCAAATGAATCGCGTTTTTGAGGCCTTTCCCATGCCCCAAAACTCACCAAATTTTGCAACCCCATCAGACCTGGTGTAAAATTACGTATATCAATGTTTCAAGGAATGTGCGTCAAAAAATGGAAGAGGGCGGGGCTAAAAACTGACGCAAAAAACTTCTATTAGGTCATCTGCTCTCTGGTTTAACGCACATGAACGAAACTTGGCACACATGTTCATGAGGTGGGGACGGTCAAAAAAGTCGATGACAACTTCCCTGTGAATCCTACAGGAAGGACGCCATCTTGGATTGCACGCCAAAACAGAGGCTATTTTGGCCATTTCGCACCATCGGTATTTGAACGAACTTGTCCCAGAGCTTACATGGAATCACGTTCAAACTTGGTGAGGTCACTGTGGACAAGTTGAGGATCTAAAGTTCCTGAAAACTTTTTAATAAGTATCATGGCGTACGAGAAAGGGGGCGTCAAAGTTGGTGAAAATTAACGATTTTCGCCACACGCAACAAAACTCTTATAACTTTGCGATAGAAGGTCCGATCTTAACCAAACTTGTGGCGATTGATGATGGGCCCTTGCTGAAGAGGCCTATGCAAAAACTGTCAAGTTTGTAAACCTCGCCTCCTGGTGGTGGCAGAAAATAAAAAAAAAAAGTTACTTTTACAATTTCGGGAATAACTTTTACAGAGATTATCGTATCAAACTCAAAATTGGTAAAAATCACCCAAAACACAAGGTAGATGATGCATGCTCAATATGATGGCGTAGAGTTACATGATGTTGCCATGGTAATGATGCAAAGTCGGATTTTTGCGACAAAAAAACAAACTGCTACAACTTTGCGAATCCTAGTCCAATCTGAACCAAACTTGCTAGGATTGATGATAGTCCAGCCCTGAAGACGTCTATATGAAAATATTCACTTTCAAAAACAGCACCCCCTGGTGACGGAGACAATATGACCTCTGGTATTTGAAGGAATTAATCCTAGAGTTCTTGTGCGATCACCTTTAAACTCGGTGAGGTCACTGTGAACCAGTTGAGGAGCTTAAGTTATCAAAAGTTTTTTAAAATGTCTCATGGTGTACGAGATAGGGGGCGCCAAAGTGGGTGTAAATTCCTATTTTTCACAACAAAAAGCAAAACTCTTATAACTTTGCGATGGAAGATCCAATCCCAACCAAACTTCCTATGATTGATAATGGGTAGTTGCTGAAGGCGACTATATTGCCGAAAACAATACATTTTGAAAACAGCGCCTCCTGGTGGTGGTAGAAAATACTACAAAAAAAAAACTGTTACAACTTTGCCAATCCTGGTCCAATCTGAACCAAACTTGCTAGGATTGTTGATAGTCTGGCCCTGAACAAACCTATGTGAAAATATTTCAAGTCAAAATCAGCGCCCCCTGGTGAAAGTGGACGGGCCAAAAAACTGCTCCACCCCCTAAAACCTGTGGTCCTGAGGAGCACGTTTAATGTACATGCACAAAACTTGGTACACGCGTTCCTTAGGTCACGCCGGTCAAAAAAGTCAGCGTAGCCTATGCTCTAAAACGAACAGGAAAGCCGCCATCTTGGATTGAAAGTAAATGCTTTGCTGATTTTGGCCATTTTGCACACCAATGATATTTGAACAGATTTGTCCTACAACTTTCATGGGATCACCTTCAAACTTGGTGAGGTCACTTTGGACAAGTTGAGGATCCAAAGGTATCAAAATCTTTTCAATAGGTATTATGGCGTAAGAGTAAGGGGCGGCAAAGTTGGTGAAAATTTTAATGTTTCGCCACAGGCAACAAAACTCTTATAACTTTGCGATAGAAGGTCACATCCCAACCAAATTACCTAGGGTTGATGATGGACCTTTGCTGAATAAGTCTGTGGAAAAACTGTACATTTTTAGCACAGCGCCTCCTTGTGGTAACAGAAAATCCAAAAAATAAACATTTCGGTAATAACTTTTACAGAGTTAATCGTATCAAACTCAAAAATTGGGAAAACATTCAAAACACATGGTCGATTATGCGTGCTTTATATGATAACAAATCGTTCAACGGTGTTGCCACAGCAACACTGCAAAGTCAGATATTTGTGACAAAAAACAAACTATTACAACTTTACGAATCCGAGTCCGATCTGAACCAAACTTGCTCTGATTGATGATAATCTGGCCCTGAAGACGCCTATATGAAAATATTCTCTTTCAAAAACAGCGCCCCCTGGTGACAGCAGACACTATGACACCTGATATTTGAATGAACTAATCCTAGAGTTTTTATGCGATCACCTTGAAAGTTGGTGAGGTCACTGTGAACAAGTTGCCGAGCATAAGTTCCTGAAAGCTTTTTAAAATATCGCTCGGTGTACGAGATAGGGGGCGCCAAAGTTGGTGTTCATTCATATTTTTCACAACAAAAGGTGAAACTCTTACAACCCGTAAAACTTGTCCTCCTGAGGAGCACGTTGAATGTACATGCACAAAACTTGGTACTCACGCATTCCTTAGGTCCAGACGGTCAAAAAAGTCAGCGTAGCCGAAGCTCTAAAACGAACAGGAAAGCCGCCATCTTGGATTGAAAGTAAATTTTTTGCAGATTTTGGCCATTTCGCACCAATGGTATGTGAACGCACTTGTCATAGAGCTTTAAAGGGATCACCTTCAAACTGGTTGAGGTCACTGTGGACAAGTTGAGGATCTAAAGTTATTAAAAGTTTTTTAAAATGTTACATGGTTTTTGAGATAGGGGGCGCCAAATTTGGCGTTCATTCATATTTTTCACAACAAAAGGCGAAACTCCTACAACCCGTAAAACTTATCCTCCTGAGGAGCATGTTGAATGTACATGCACTAAACTTGGTACTCACGCGTTCCTTAGGTCCAGACGGTCAAAAAATTCAAAGCAGCTTATGCTCTAAAACGAACGGGAAAGCAGCCATCTTGGATTGAAAGTAAATTTTTTGCTGATTTTGGCCATTTCGCACCAATGGTATGTGAACGCACTTGTCATAGAGCTTTCATGGGATCACCTTCACACTTGCTGAGGTCACTGTGGACAAGTTGAGGATCTAAAGTTATTAAAAGTTTTTCAAAATGTCGCATGGTTTTCGAGATAGGGGGCGCCAAAGTTGGCGTTCATTCATATTTCTCACAACAAAAGGCAAAACTCTTACAACCCGTAAAACTTGTCCTCCAGAGGATCACGTTGAATGTACATGCATGAAACTTGGTACTCACGCGTTCCTTAGGTCCAGACGGTCAAAAAAGTCAGCGTAGCCGAAGCTCTAAAGCGAACAGGAAAGCCGCCATCTTGGATTGAAAGTAAAATTTTGGGAGATTTTGGCCATTTCGCACCAATGGTATGTGAACTAACTTGTCATAGAGCTTTTGTGCGATCACCTTTAAACTTTGTGAGGTCACTGTGGACAAGTTGAGGATCTAAAGTTATTAAAAGTTTTTCAAAATGTCCCATGGTTTTCGAGATAGGGGGCGCCAAAGTTGGCGTTCATTCATATTTCTCACAACAAAAGGCAAAACTCTTACAACCCGTAAAACTTGTCCTCCTGAGGAGCACGTTTAATGTACATGCACTAAACTTGGTACTCACGCGTTCCTTAGGTCGGGACGGTCAAAAAATTCAAAGCAGCCTAAGCTCTGAAACGAACAGGAAAGCCGCCATCTTGGATTGAAAGTACATTTTTAGCAGATTTTGGCCATTTCGCACCAATGGTATGTGAACGCACTTGTCAAAGAGCTTTAATGGGATCACCTTCAAACTTTGTGAGGTCACTGTGGACAAGTTGAGGATCCAAAGGTATCAAAATCTTTTCATTAAGTATCACGGCGAACAAGAAGAAGGGCGGCAAAGTTGGCGAAAATCACGATTCCTCGTAACACACAACAATCTCTTATAACTTTGCCATGGAAGGTCAGATATTAACTAAACAAGTGACAATCGATGATGGGCCCTGGCTAAAGATGTCTATGCAAAAACTGTACATTTTGAAAACATCGCCCCCTGTTGACGGCAGACAATATGACGTCTGGTATTTCGCTACAACAACAAACTCTTATAACTTTGCGATGAAAGGTTAGATCTTAACCAACCTAGTGACGATCGATGATGGGATCTTGCTGAAGATGCTTATGCAAAAACTGTACATTTTAAAAACAGCGCCTTCTGGTGGTAACAGAAAATACAATTTCACAATTTCCCTTATAACTTTAACAAAATTCATTGTATCATACTCAAAATGAATGAAAACATGTAAAACACATGGTAGATGATGCTTGCTGAATATGATAACAAATCGTTCAACGGTGTTGACATGAGAACACTGCACAGGATCCACTCTACTGAGTGGTTTGTCAGTGCAGTAACCTTTGTTCGCCCCATGATGGAGGCATTTGCCTACAAATCTATCAAATCTAACATTTACAGTTTCTCATGCTGCTCTGAAAGGGAAAGATGGGGCAAAAGGTACTGCAAGAGGGGCCAAGGAAAAAAAACAGGGAAAATGGGAAGAGAGAAAAAGTAACAGAGGGAAAAAAGAGAAAATGCACCCTAAATTCTTATACCATCAGATGTTCTATCACAAAAATAACTAGTTATTTCTAAAATTCAGCTTCAATTCTGATACCATCAGTTGTTTTTCACAAAAATAACAACTTATAGACAAAAACACACTGTTAGACCTCAGACCTCAGACCGGCCCTGAACATGTCTGTAAAGGATGACCTCCTTACAGGAAGTACAACTCCCGAAACAGGAAGTAAAGTCTGACATTCTCCGATCCACACGAAACTTGTTATGTAAGTCAAGGTACCTTCCCTAAACACGTTTACGGACACGCCTTTCACCCAACAGGAAGACGGCCATTTTAAAAGGACACGCCTGACATTGCGCGGGGATGCAGCTGAAAATAACCTGTACCACAAGCGGCGAATGAACGGAAGATGAGGAAGAGGACTCGCGCTGCGACGTGGACGCACAGGGACTCGCGAGCCGTCAAGCTCGAACCCGTCAATTACCGCTTGCGGTACTAGTTAGGGTTCGAGCAACTTGGTTGCAAGAACCCTATTGAAACTGTGAAGATTATTCTTATTAGGGTTCGAGCAACTTGGTTGCAAGAACCCTATTGAAACTGTGAAGATTATTAGGGTTCGAGCAACTTGGTTGCGCAAGAACCCTATTATAATCGCTAAGATTATTCTTCTTATTCTTATTCTTATTATTATTATTCCTCCAAATGAATCGCGTTTTTGAGGCCTTTCCCATGCCCCAAAACTCACCAAATTTTGCAACCCCATCAGACCTGGTGTAAAATTACGTATATTATTGGTTCGGGGAATGTGCGTCAAAAAATGACAGTGGGCGGGGCTAAAAACTGACGCAAAAAACTTCTATTAGGTCATCTGCTCTCGGGTTTACCGTACATGAAAGAAACTTGGCACACACGTTCATGAGGTGGGGACGGTCAAAAAAGTCGATGACGACTTCCCTGTGAATACTACAGGAAGGCCACCATCTTGGATTGCACGCCAAAACAGAGGCGATTTTGGCCATTACGCACCATCGGTATTTGAACGAACTTGTCCCAGAGCTTACATGGGATCACCTTCAAACTTGGTGAGGGCACTGTGGACAAGTTGAGGAGCTTAAGTCATTGAAAGGTTTCTAATAAGTATCATGGTTTTCAAGATAGGGGGCGCCAAATTTGGAGTAAATTACCAATTTCTCGCAACGCACAACAAAACTCTTATAACTTTGCGATGGAAGGTCCAATCTTAACCAAACTTGTGGCGATCGATGATGGGCCCTTGCTGAAGATGCCATGCAAAAACTGTCAAGTTTGTAAACATCGCCTCCTGGTGGTGGCAGAACATCTAAAAAAAAAAGTTACTTTTACAATTTCGGGAATAACTTTTACAGAAATTATTGTATCAAACTCAAAATTGGTTAAAGGACTCTAAACACAAGGTAGACTATGCATGCTCAATATGAT
Organism: Solea senegalensis; assembly: GCF_019176455.1. Lineage (NCBI taxonomy): Eukaryota > Metazoa > Chordata > Actinopteri > Pleuronectiformes > Soleidae > Solea > Solea senegalensis. The sequence goes on from NW_025320625.1 coordinate 30,224, forward strand.
GGCGTATCGTTAAGTGATGTTGCCATGGTAATGATGCAAAGGCGGATTTTTGCGTCAAAAAAACAAACTGCTACAACTTTGCGAATCCTAGTCCAATCTGAACCAAACTTGCTAGGATTGATGATAGTCCAGCCCTGAAGACGTCTATATGAAAATATTCACTTTCAAAAACAGCACCCCCTGGTGCCGGAGACAATATGACCTCTGGTATTTGAATGAATTAATCCTAGAGTTCTTGTGCGATCACCTTTAAACTTGGTCAGGTCACTGTGAACCAGTTGAGGAACTTAAGTTATCAAAAGTTTTTTAAAATGTCTCATGGTGTACGAGATAGGGGGCGCCAAAGTGGGTGTAAATTCCTATTTTTCACAACAAAAAGCGAAACTCTTATAACTTTGTGATGGAAGATCCAATCCCAGCCAAACTTCCTATGATTGATAATGGGTAGTTGCTGAAGGCGACTATATTGCCGAAAACAATAAATTTTGAAAACAGCGCCTCCTGGTGGTGGTAGAAAATACAAAAAAAAAAAAACTGTCACAACTTTGCCAATCCTGGTCCAATCTGAGCCAAACTTGCTAGGATTGTTGATAGTCTGGCCCTGAACAAACCTATGTGAAAATATTTCATGTCAAAATCAGCGCCCCCTGGTGAAAGTGGACGGGCCAAAAAACTGCTCCAACCCCTAAAACTTGTGGTCCTGAGGAGCACGTTTAATGTTCATGCACGAAACTTGGTAAACGCCTTCCTTAGGTCGGGCCGGTCAAAAAAGTCAGCGTAGCCTATGCTCTAAAACGAACAGGAAAGCCGCCATCTTGGATTGAAAGTAAATGCTTTTCTGATTTTAGCCATTTCGCACCAATGATATTTGAACAGATTTGTCCTAGAACTTTCATGGGATCACCTTCAAACTTGGTGAGGTCACTTTGGACAAGTTGAGGATCCAAAGGTATCAAAATCTTTTCAATGGGTATTATGGCGTAAGAGTAAGGGGCGGGCAAAGTTGGTGAACATTTTAATGTTTCGCCACAGGCAACAAAACTCTTATAACTTTGCGATAGAAGGTCACATCCCAACAAAATTACCTAGGGTTGATGATGGACCATTGCTGAAGAAGTCTGTGAAAAAAACGTAAATTTTGAGCACAGTGCCTCCTTGTGGTAACAAAATATACAAAAAAAAACAATTTAGGTTATAACTTTTACAGAGTTAATCGTATCAAACTCAAAAATTGGGAAAACATTTAAAACACATGTT
>NW_025320626.1:0-28365 GCF_019176455.1 Solea senegalensis
GGAAATGTTTCTGTTTCTCCTAAAACACAAAGTGTGCAACTCATTTACCGTCCTGCGTGGTTCAACCACCTTCCAATCCAATGGGTTGTGCAACGGACGTGGAGAGCGGGCCTCTCCAACCACAACCAACCTCGGAGCCAGACGAGGAGCAGGAGCAGGAACAGCTGGCAACATGCTACGCAACTCCTCCTGTGCAACAGCCATCGCTAGCTCCAGACTGGATTTGTCGCATAGCAATGTAACCAGCGTCCTCATCCCAGATCCATCACTCAGGTGCACCTGCAAAAAAATGAGATCAAACTCAAATTAACAGCACTGTCAATACTGTTGCTAATCTGCAAATGATGATAATAATAATAACACATTTCATTTATACAGTGCTTTAACAAACTCTGAAAAAAAACTAGTATATATGTAAAGGTAAGAAAGGACAATAAACAAATCATTTCCACTTACCCCATCCCAACTCCACAGGTCACGCTGGCTCAGAGGAAAGAACTCTGCAATAGAGTAGTACCTCACACCTAAACAAACAAATATAATGTTTGTTTAAAAAAAATAAAATCTGTTTGCATCATATTCATTTAAAAACATTCTGAATGTGACAGAAATTATCTTTCTCCATATGCCATAAAAGCCAATGACACGTGCAACTTGAATTAGACTGAACTAAATATTTTTGGGCCATACCCTTGCGTGCAGCCACACGGTGAAACTCCTGGCGAAAAAGTTCCTGCAAGTCCTGATCCACGTTCCGGCGCGGAGGGAAGTCCAGGACAAACAACTATAACAACACATAACATTATTTAAAAACAAGCAATATAATAATCACAAACATGCATTGAAATAAAAAGAAATTATCTACAACAGCCTATAAAGCCACATTCATTATGATTGGAAAGACGTGAACATATTAAAATAATCTTGCCTTCGGCCACCGAGACAAGGCACTGGTGAGAAGCTCCTCAAAGTCCACTGCAGCCTGATCCAATGTCCCCTTAGTCAAGTTGTTGCTGGGCGCAAGAACACAAACAAGGTCAGGTGTCCTGGGAAGGACTGCACTCACCATCTCAGTCCTCAGGTCCTTGGCGTCAGCGCCTGGCGTTGACATGAGACCAAAAGAAAGCTGCTTGTGCGAAATCTTCACATGGCCATCAACAATGGCGCGCAGGTGGGAATCACCGACAAAAAGAACAAACTATAACAATAGAAAAGATTTATTTAAGAACATTAATAACTACACCTCACATAAATAATTATGTTTGTAAATTCAAAATCAATACCTTCTTGTCAGGTGACTCGGCTGGGATGATCATCTTGTGACTCCTGCCAGTCAGGGGTGAAACTGGCCAGGTGCTCACACGGTGGCGACGACCAGTACCACGACCTAGTTAAAAAGACAAAACATTAAAATAGAAGAACACATCACCCAAATACATTGTGCACGTACAAAATACATTAAAGACACTGAACATGACCGCATGCACTCTCCAAAGAATTTAAAGAAAACAGGTGAACACATACATGAGGGACCACGTGTTGGTGGTGGGAAGCAAGTGGTGGAGACCAGAGGCGCAGATGCCACCACTGCTGCCAGGCGTTCCTCCATGCTCTTCTTGGCCGCGATGGAACGGTTGTGCTTCTTCAGGCGAGGCATCTTCACCTAACCAATAGAAATACAAAAACTCACACAGAAACAGTAAAATATATACCAGAAAACAGTTGTATTAAATGAACGAAATAATTTAAACCAATTCCTGTTCCTCTGTAACTTTGTAACGTCCCTGGAAATTCAATCCACTGTAAAAAAAAAAAAAAAAAAACACAATTTTATTTGTAAAATTGTAAAAAGCACAATTACAACATCACTCCCTTTACTCCCTTTTGTGAGATTCCCATACAAGCACTGGTACACACAGTTACAGACTGTTACACTTCCAGCATGTTGTTATTGTTCCTCATAATATGATCATAACTGTGTTGGATTACTATATCGACTGTACTTTAATAATAATTTATGGTTATAAAGCTTAGTATAAATATAGGACTTAATAACAATTACTTTTAACTGGCTACTGCCTAGGTGCAGTACCCAGAGTGAGTGTTTCCAGGGATTTGCAGTGTTTGCAGGTCAATTGCTAAGCTGTTAAGGTCCTTAAGCATAATTGGTCAAGGTAAAGGGAACAATGACAAAGCTGATGTGCTTTAATAATGTGCGAATGACGCAGCTTTGTCTATGAAGCATTGACTGTGATGCTAATAATTTGGTAACTCCCTGAACACATCATCCTCATTCAATTCAAGAAGCGGAACCTATATCTACACACACCATTTAAAAGTAGACAAGCTTTGTCTACTTTTGAGGCAATTCCCAACACTTACCTGACACCCCCCCCCTCCAAACACAGTCAGTACAGTTTTGCGAAATTCTCACACAAACAATCAAACAACCACAGTCCCACACCTTGTACACGTTCTTATTGTTCCTAATAATATGATCATGAATCTGCTGGTTTACTGTACCAACTGTACTTACTAATTTACAGCCATAATATACTATTTTTAATAAACTTAGTATAAATTTAGGACTAAACAACAGTTACAGCCAGAGTGAGTGTTTTCACACATACTGGTGGTATACAGTAATATGTTGTTTTGATTACTGGTCGTTGTGTTCACCCTGATCCACAAACACCACAGCACTGGCAGAACTTCATGTTTCCAGGACAACTAACCCAGAAAAAACGCACGTGACATCATGATTACATGACCACCCATTGTCAAAATAAGTTTCAGACGTAATGCTACGCCTTAAAAACAGATTGTCACCCACAAGATCCTCGCTCGTGGGCTATAGAAAAGTCTACAGCTGTGGAATGGAATAACTAGTTCTTTTGGTGTGTGACTGTGGTGGACTCAAATGAAACTTGGGCATGATGGGTAACATCACTGCCCCTGCCCAAGGGCTATGCTCTATGCAGAGCATAAAATACATCCATGCGACACCGCAAAAATATTGTTCAAACATAAAAACTGAAACAAAAACCAACAAAAACACACATCCCACAAACTGTATCTGTGATACAAATAATGAGACTTATTGAAATTACTCACATCTGCTTTGAACCGTGTATAAAGACAAACAGCATCTAACATGTTAACAATTTGTACAGCCATGCTAGATGCAAACAAAGACATGGTCACCAGAAAGCAAAAACAGTGATTACATTCTTTTAAATTAATCTGTTCATTGGCATCGTTCTCTCTGGCCATGTAAACAAAGAGCTATGTGAACTGATATGCCAACAGCACTTACCTAAAATTATCCGCTGGTTCTGCTGATGAAGTCCAGTACACACAAAGAAGAAAGACCTTTTCGTGTTGAAGAGACTTTGAAAAAGATGAAATTCGCTCAAGTGCAGTCCACTGAAAGCCAAGGCCAAGTAGAACCACGTGCTGTGTAGAAACTACGCAACTGAAGGGAACTGTCCTAACAGAGCTGAGTTTTACCAGACAGACGTGGTAATAGACCAATCACAGACGAAGAGAAGTTAGGGGAAAAGAGGCGTGGTTTAAAATGCACCAATCAAAAACTGGTTATAAGAATTGAACACAAGTGTAAGTCATTTCCAGTCTGTAGCATTTATTGTCATGACTTTTTTTCCTCCAAATGTGAAAATAAGAAAATCATTTTCCAATTCCTTTACTTTAACATGGTTTTCATTTGTGACCGGCCAAAACAAAACCAGCAACTACTTGATGATCAGACTCCTATGGTTATCTATAAAACAAAACAAACTATACTCATTCTCACTTCATTGCTTAATATTTGTATATTGTTTCCATTTCCAGATTGTCTACTTGATTATTGTATTATTTTATTTAATATTTTATTTCATTCCATCTCATTGCCTATTTACCTGTTTATTTATATCCTTATCTTATGCCTTGTTTCCACTGCTGTATAACTATTTTTCTTTGCATGGAGCATTTAGACGACAAAAAAATTTCACCCAAGGAAAATAAAGTGTTCTGATTCTGATTGGCCCACAAAAAGTTGGGGTTTTTTCATTCTGGACACTGTATTTAATAGTCCACTGTGCGTTTCGAAACATTATAACTACATTATTATTAGCAAGCTCAGTATTGTTGTTTTAAAACAATGTTACACACATTGAAACTTGTGTTCAGTCAGAACACTGCATTACAACCTGTAACAGGAGCATGTGAGCATCTGCTGTTCATATGAATAACAAACCAACCTGATGTGCAGGGCGGCTCACAGGTAAAGGGAACAATGGCAAAGCTGATGTGCTTGAATAATGTGTGAAAAACACAGCTTTGTATATAAAGCATTGACTGTGATGCTAATGATTCAGAAACTCTCTGAACACATCATCCTCAATCAGCTCATTCAGCAACAGACTGAACCAGCACACCAACAATGACACACTTTAATGTATTTTTTATGATATTAGAAATGTGTATCTATATTTGATCCTTCTAACTATGATTATACTACATATCTTGTTTCCCATTTTTATGACAAATATACTCATGTTTTATTTCACTTTAGTTTTTTCTCTGAAAATCCTCTGGGGTCTCTTCATAGAACCATTGGGATCCCAAGACCGTCAGGACAAACAAGGTTAGGTGAAGGGTGCCAATGGTGAGGGGTTAAGATTGTGTGTTGTAGGCGTTGGTGGCAGATATTGACGCCTTCAGAACAAAGGTAGGGGGATGACATCTTTGAAATAGTCAAATGTGACTCGCGTAGCGACGTGGACGCACGGACACTCGCAAGCCCTCAAGCTCGAACCCGTTCATTACCGCTTGCAATACTAGTTAGGGTTCGAGCAACTTGGTTGCAAGAACCCTATTGTAATCGTAAGAGTTATTCTTCTTATTCTTCTTCTTCCGCCCGCCAAATGAATCGCGTTTTCGAGGCCCTGAACATACCCAAAAACTCACCAATTTTTGCAACTGCATCAGACCTGGTGTAAATTTACGTTTATTAGTGGTTCGGGGAATGCACGTCAAAAAATGAAAGTGGGCGGGGCTAACGACTGACGCAAAAAACTTCTATTAGGTCATCTGCTCTCTGGTTTAACGTACATGAACGAAACTTGGCACACATGTTCATGAGGTGGGGACGGTCAAAAAAGTCGATGACAACTTCCCTGTGAATCCTACAGGAAGGCCGCCATCTTGGATTGCACGCCAAAACAGAGGCGATTTTGGCCATTTCGCACCATCGGTATTTGAACGAACTTGTCCCAGAGCTTACATGGGATCACGTTCAAACTTGGTGAGGTCACTGTGGACAAGTTGAGGATCTAAAGTTCCTGAAAACTTTTTAATAAGTATCATGGCGTACGAGAAAAGGGGCGTCAAAGTTGGTGAAAATTCACGATTTTCGCCACACGCAACAAAACTCTTATAACTTTGCGATAGAAGGTCCGATCTTAACCAAACTTGTGGCGATAGATGATGGGCCCTTGCTGAAGAGGCCTATGCAAAAACTGTCAAGTTTGTAAACATCGCCTCCTGGTGGTGGCAGAAAATTAAAAAAAAAAATTACTTTTACAATTTCGGGAATAACTTTTACAGAGATTATCGTATCAAACTCAAAATTGGTAAAAATCACCATAAACACAAGGTAGATGATGCATGCTCAATATGATGGCGTAGAGTTACATGATGTTGCCATGGTAATGATGCGAAGTCGGATTTTTGCGACAAAAAAACAAACTGCTACCACTTTGCGAATCCTAGTCCAATCTGAACCAAACTTGCTAGGATTGATGATAGTCCGGCCCTGAAGACACCTATATGAAAATATTCACTTTCAAAAACAGCACCCCCTGGTGACGGAGACAATATGACCTCTGGTATTTGAATGAATTAATCCTAGAGTTCTTGTGCGATCACCTTTAAACTTGGTCAGGTCACTGTGAACCAGTTGAGGAACTTAAGTTATCAAAAGTTTTTTAAAATGTCTCATGGTGTACGAGATAGGGGGCGCCAAAGTGGGTGTAAATTCCTATTTTTCACAACAAAAAGCGAAACTCTTATAACTTTGCGATGGAAGATCCAATCCCAACCAAACTTCCTATGATTGATAATGGGTAGTTGCTGAAGGCGACTATATTGCCGAAAACAATACATTTTGAAAACAGCGCCTCCTGGTGGTGGTAGAAAATACAAAAAAAAAAAACTGTCACAACTTTGCCAATCCTGGTCTAATCTGAGCCAAACTTGCTAGGATTGTTGATAGTCTGGCCCTGAACAAACCTATGTGAAAATATTTCAAGTCAAAATCAGCGCCCCCTGGTGAAAGTGGACGGGCCAAAAACCTGCTCCACCCCCTAAAACTTGTGGTCCTGAGGAGCACGTTTAATGTACATGCACGAAACTTGGTACACGTGTTCCTTAGGTCGGGCCGGTCAAAAAAGTCAGCGTAGCCTATGCTCTAAAACTAACAGGAAAGCCGCCATCTTGGATTGAAAGTAAATGCTTTGCTGATTTTGGCCATTTCACACCAATGATATTTGAACAGATTTGTCCTAGATCTTTCATGGGATCACCTTCAAACTTGGTGAGGTCACTTTGGACAAGTTGAGGATCCAAAGGTATCAAAATCTTTTCAATAGGTATTATGGCGTAAGAGTAAGGGGCCGGCAAAGTTGGTGAAAATTTTAATGTTTCGCCACAGGCAACAAAACTCTTATAACTTTGCGATAGAAGGTCACATCCCAACCAAATTACCTAGGGTTGATGATGGACCATTGCTGAAGAAGTCTGTGAAAAAAACGTAAATTTTGAGCACAGTGCCTCCTTGTGGTAACAAAATATACAAAAAAAACCAATTTCGGTTATAACTTTTACAGAGTTAATCGTATCAAACTCAAAAATTGGGAAAACATTTAAAACACATGTTCGATGATGCGTGCTTAATATGATAACAAATCGTTCAACGGTGTTGCCACAGCAACACTGCAAAGTCAGATATTTGTGACAAAAAACAAACTGCTACAACTTTACGAATCCGAGTCCGATCTGAACCAAACTTGCTTGGATTGATGATAGTCCAGCCCTGAAGACGCCTATATGAAAATATTCACTTTCAAAAACAGCGCCTCCTGGTGACAGCAGACACTATGACACCTGGTATTTGAATGAACTAGTCCTAGAGTTTATGTGCGATCACCTTTAAACTTTGTGAGGTCACTTTGGACAAGTTGAGGATCTAAAGTTATTAAAAGTTTTTCAAAATGTCGCATGGTTTTCGAGATAGGGGGCGCCAAAGTTGGCGTTCATTCATATTTCTCACAACAAAAGGCAAAACTCTTACAACCCGTAAAACTTGTCCTCCAGAGGATCACGTTGAATGTACATGCATGAAACTTGGTACTCACGCGTTCCTTAGGTCCAGACGGTCAAAAAAGTCAGCGTAGCCGAAGCTCTAAAGCGAACAGGAAAGCCGCCATCTTGGATTGAAAGTACATTTTTGGGAGATTTTGGCCATTTCGCACCAATGGTATGTGAACTATTTTGTCATAGAGCTTTTGTGCGATCACCTTTAAACTTTGTGAGGTCACTGTGGACAAGTTGAGGATCTAAAGTTATTAAAAGTTTTTCAAAATGTCCCATGGTTTTCGAGATAGGGGGCGCCAAAGTCGGCGTTCATTCATATTTCTCACAACAAAAGGCAAAACTCTTACAACCCGTAAAACTTGTCCTCCTGAGGAGCACGTTGAATGTACATGCACTAAACTTGGTACTCACGCGTTCCTTAGGTCGGGACGGTCAAAAAATTCAAAGCAGCCTAAGCTCTGAAACGAACAGGAAAGCCGCCATCTTGGATTGAAAGTACATTTTTAGCAGATTTTGGCCATTTCGCACCAATGGTATGTGAACGCACTTGTCAAAGAGCTTTAATGGGATCACCTTCAAACTTTGTGAGGTCACTGTGGACAAGTTGAGGATCCAAAGGTATCAAAATCTTTTCATTAAGTATCACGGCTAACAAGAAGAAGGGCGGCAAAGTTGGCGAAAATCACGATTCCTCGTAACACAAAACAATCTCTTATAACTTTGCCATGGAAGGTCAGATATTAACTAAACAAGTGACAATCGATGATGGGCCCTTGCTAAAGATGTCTATGCAAAAACTGTACATTTAGAAAACATCGCCCCCTGTTGACGGCAGACAATATGACGTCTGGTATTTCGCTACAACAACAAACTCTTATAACTTTGCGATGAAAGGTTAGATCTTAACCAAACTAGTGACGATCGATGATGGGATCTTGCTGAAGATGCTTATGCAAAAACTGTACATTTTAAAAACAGTGCCTTCTGGTGGTAACAGAAAATACAATTTCACAATTTCCCTTATAACTTTAACAAATGTCATTGTATCATACTCAAAATGAATGAAAACATGTAAAACACATGGTATATGATGCTTGCTGAATATGATAACAAATCTTTCAACGGTGTTGACATAAGAACACTGCACAGGACCCACTCTACTGAGTGGTTTGTCAGTGCAGTAACCTTTGTTCGCCACATGATGGAGGCATTTGCCTACAAATCTATCAAATCTAACATTTACAGTTTCTCATGCTGCTCTGAAAGGGAAAGATGGGGCAAAAGGTACTGCAAGAGGGGCCAAGGAAAAAAAAAAACAGGGAAAATGGGAAGAGAGAAAAAGTAACAGAGGGAAAAAAGAGAAAATGCACCCTAAATTCTTATACCATCAGATGTTCTATCACAAAAATAACTAGTTATTTCTAAAATTCAGCTTCAATTCTGATACCATCAGTTGTTTTTCACAAAAATAACAACTTATAGACGAAATCACACTGTTAGACCTCAGACCTCAGACCCGCCCTGAACATGTCTGTAAAGGATGACCTCCTTACAGGAAGTACAACTCCCGAAACAGGAAGTAAAGTCTGACATTCTCCGATCCACATGAAACTTGTTATGTAAGTCAAGGTACCTTCCCTAAACACGTTTACGGACACGCCTTTCACCCAACAGGAAGACGGCCATTTTAAAAGGACACGCCTGACATTGCGCGGGGATGCAGCTGAAAATAACCAGTACCACAAGCGGTGAATGAACGGAAGATGAGGAAGAGGACTCGCGCTGCGACGTGGACGCACGGGGACTCGCGAGCCGTCAAGCTCGAACCCGTCAATTACCGCTTGCGGTACTAGTTATTATTATTATTATTCCTCTAAATGAATCGCCTTTTTGAGGCCTTTCCCATACACGAAAACTCACCAATTTTTGCGAGTGCATCAAACCTGGTGTAAATTTACGTCTGATAGTACTTCGGGGACACTGCGTACAAAATTGAAAGTGGGCGGGGCTTACGAAAATGAAAAACAGCTTTCATCAGGCCGATTTTTCTCGTGTTTCACGTACATGCACGAAAGTCGGTACACATGTTAAACATGTCAGGACGGTCCAAAAAGTCCGTGCTAGCGCCGCTGTAAGTCCTACAGGAAGGCCGCCATCTTGGGTTGAACGACCATTTTTGGCCTATTTTGGCCATTTCGCACCATGGGTATTTGAACGAACTTGTCCCAGAGCTTACATGGGATCACGTTCAAACTTGGTGAGGTCACTGTGGACAAGTTGAGGATCTAAAGTTCCTGAAAACTTTTTAATAAGTATCATGGCGTACGAGAAAGGGGGCGTCAAAGTTGGTGAAAATTTAAGATTTTCGCCACAGGCAACACAACTCTTATAACTTTGCGATGGAAGGTCCGATCTTAACCAAACTTGTGGCGATTGATGATGGGCCCTTGCTGAAGAGGCCTATGCAAAAACTGTCAAGTTTGTAAACATCGCCTCCTGGTGGTGGCAGAAAATTAAAAAAAAAAGTTACTTTTACAATTTCGGGAATAACTTTTACAGAGATTATCGTATCAAACTCAAAATTGGTTAAAATCACCCAAAACACAAGGTAGATGATGCATGCTCAATATGATGGCGTAGAGTTACATGATGTTGCCATGGTAATGATGCAAAGTCGGATTTTTGCGACAAAAAAACAAACTGCTACAACTTTGCGAATCCTAGTCCAATCTGAACCAAACTTGCTAGGATTGATGATAGTCCAGCCCTGAAGACGTCTATATGAAAATATTCACTTTCAAAAACAGCACCCCCTGGTGACGGAGACAATATGACCTCTGGTATTTGAAGGAATTAATCCTAGAGTTCTTGTGCGATCACCTTTAAACTCGGTGAGGTCACTGTGAACCAGTTGAGGAGCTTAAGTTATCAAAAGTTTTTAAAATGTCTCATGGTGTACGAGATAGGGGGCGCCAAAGTGGGTGTAAATTCCTATTTTTCACAACAAAAAGCAAAACTCTTATAACTTTGCGATGGAAGATCCAATCCCAACCAAACTTCCTATGATTGATAATGGGTAGTTGCTGAAGGCGACTATATTGCCGAAAACAATACATTTTGAAAACAGCGCCTCCTGGTGGTGGTAGAAAATACTACAAAAAAAAAACTGTTACAACTTTGCCAATCCTGGTCCAATCTGAACCAAACTTGCTAGGATTGTTGATAGTCTGGCCCTGAACAAACCTATGTGAAAATATTTCAAGTCAAAATCAGCGCCCCCTGGTGAAAGTGGACGGGCCAAAAAACTGCTCCACCCCCTAAAACCTGTGGTCCTGAGGAGCACGTTTAATGTACATGCACAAAACTTGGTACACGCGTTCCTTAGGTCACGCCGGTCAAAAAAGTCAGCGTAGCCTATGCTCTAAAACGAACAGGAAAGCCGCCATCTTGGATTGAAAGTAAATGCTTTGCTGATTTTGGCCATTTTGCACCAATGATATTTGAACAGATTTGTCCTAGAACTTTCATGGGATCACCTTCAAACTTGGTGAGGTCACTTTGGACAAGTTGAGGATCCAAAGGTATCAAAATCTTTTCAATAGGTATTATGGCGTAAGAGTAAGGGGCCGGCAAAGTTGGTGAAAATTTTAATGTTTCGCCACAGGCAACAAAACTCTTATAACTTTGCGATAGAAGGTCACATCCCAACCAAATTACCTAGGGTTGATGATGGACCATTGCTGAAGAAGTCTGTGGAAAAACTGTACATTTTTAGCACAGCGCCTCCTTGTGGTAACAGAAAATCCAAAAAATAAACATTTCGGTAATAACTTTTACAGAGTTAATCGTATCAAACTCAAAAATTGGGAAAACATTCAAAACACATGGTCGATTATGCGTGCTTTATATGATAACAAATCGTTCAACGGTGTTGCCACAGCAACACTGCAAAGTCAGATATTTGTGACAAAAAACAAACTATTACAACTTTACGAATCCGAGTCCGATCTGAACCAAACTTGCTCTGATTGATGATAATCTGGCCCTGAAGACGCCTATATGAAAATATTCTCTTTCAAAAACAGCGCCCCCTGGTGACAGCAGACACTATGACACCTGATATTTGAATGAACTAATCCTAGAGTTTTTATGCGATCACCTTGAAAGTTGGTGAGGTCATTGTGAACAAGTTGCCGAGCATAAGTTCCTGAAAGCTTTTTAAAATATCGCTCGGTGTACGAGATAGGGGGCGCCAAAGTTGGTGTTCATTCATATTTTTCACAACAAAAGGTGAAACTCTTACAACCCGTAAAACTTGTCCTCCTGAGGAGCACGTTGAATGTACATGCACAAAACTTGGTACTCACGCATTCCTTAGGTCCAGACGGTCAAAAAAGTCAGCGTAGCCGAAGCTCTAAAACGAACAGGAAAGCCGCCATCTTGGATTGAAAGTAAATTTTTTGCAGATTTTGGCCATTTCGCACCAATGGTATGTGAACGCACTTGTCATAGAGCTTTCATGGGATCACCTTCAAACTTGCTGAGGTCACTGTGGACAAGTTGAGGATCTAAAGTTCCTGAAAACTTTTTAATAAGTATCATGGCGTACGAGAAAGGGGGCGTCAAAGTTGGTGAAAATTTAAGATTTTCGCCACATGCAACAAAACTCTTATAACTTTGCGATAGAAGGTCCGATATTAACCAAACAAGTGACAATCGATGATGGGCCCTTGCTAAAGATGTCTATGCAAAAACTGTAAATTTTGAAAACATCGCCTCCTGGTGGTGGCAAACGCTATGAAGTCTGGTATTTCGCAACACACAACAAACTCTTATAACTTTGCGATTGAAGGTCAGATCTTAACCAAACTTGTGATGATAGATGATGGGCTTTTGCTAAAGATGCCTAAGCAAAAACTGTAAATTTTGGAAACAGCGCCACCTGGTGGTAACAGAAAGTACAAGTTCACAATTTCCCTTATAACTTTAACAAATTTCCTTGTATCAAACTCAAAAATTGGGAAAACATTCAAAACACATGGTAGATGATGCGTGCCTAATATGATAACAAATTGTTCAACAGTGTTGCAATGACAACACTGCAAAGTCAGATATTTGCGACAAAAAACAAACTGCTACCACTTTGCGAATGCTATTCCAATCTGAACCAAACTTGCTAGGATTGATGATAGTCAATCCCTGAAGATGCCTGTATGAAAATATTCACTTTCAAAAACAGTGCCCCCTGTTGACGGCAGACAATATGACGTCTGGTATTTCGCTACAACAACAAACTCTTATAACTTTGCGATGGAAGGTCAGATCTTAACCAAACTCGTGACGATCGATGATGGGATCTTGCTGAAGATGCTTGTGCAAAAACTGTACATTTTGAAAACAGCGCCTTCTGGTGGTAACATAAAATACAAGTTCACAATTTCCCTTATAACTTTAACAAATTTCATTGTATCATACTCAAAATGAATGAAAACATGTAAAACACATGGTAGATGATGCTTGCTGAATATGATAACAAATCGTTCAACGGCGTTGACATAAGAACACTGCACAGGATCTACTCTACTGAGTGGTTCGTCAGTGCAGTAACCTTTGTTCGCCACATGATGGAGGCATTTGCCTACAAATCTATCAAATCTAACATTTACAGTTTCTCATGCTGCTCTAATTGGGATTGCTGTATTCACTTGAAACTTGATATGTGAGACCTCAAACCCGCCCGGAACATGTCTGTAAAGCAGTAATGCCAAAGTCAAATACACGGGGGGCCAAAATAAAAAAAACAAGTGGAGGGTTAAATTTTTATTAAAACTTGCAATTACTGCACATATTGAACCAATACCAATACCAATACCATAGCCTATATTGCACTTAATCATAAAATTAAATTAAATTAAATTAAATTAAATTAAATTAAATTAAATTAAATTAAATTAAATAGGAAAAAGAGGAAGTCTGCCATTTTAAACAGGAAGTGCCCTCTAACTTAACACATGGACGCTGAAAATAGTCCAAGCTGAAAATAACTACTACCGCAAGCAATGAATGAACGGAAGATGAGCTAGAGGACTCGCACGGCGAGGTGGGCGCAGGGAGACCCGCGAGCCGTCAAGCTCGAACCCGTTGATTACCGCTTGCGGTACTAGTTAGGGTTCGAGCAACTTGGTTGCGCAAGAACCCTATTATAATCGCTAAGATTATTCTTATTATTATTCCTCCAAATGAATTGCGTTTTTGAGGCCTTTCCCATGCCCCAAAACTCACCAAATTTTGCAACCCCATCAGACCTGGTGTAAAATTACGTATATCAATGTTTCGGGGAATGTGCGTTAAAAAATGAAAGTGGGCGGGGCAAATAACTGCTCCACCCCCTAAAACTTGTGGGCCTGAGGAGCACGTTTAATGTACATGCACGAAACTTGGTACACGCGTTCTTTAGGTCGGGATGGTCAAAAAAGTCAGCGTAGCCTATGCTCTAAAACGAACAGGAAAGCTGCCATCTTGGATTGAAAATTCATTTTTTGCCGATTTTGGCCATATCGCACCATCGGTATTTGAACGAACTTGTCCTAGAGCTTACATGGGATCACGTTCAAACTTGGTGAGGTCACTTTGGACAAGTTGAGGATCTAAAGTTGCTAAAAACTTTTTAATAAGTATCATGGCGTACGAGAAAGGGGCAGGCAAAGTTGGTGAAAATTTTTATTTTTCGCCACAGGCAACAAAACTCTTATAACTTTGCGATAGAAGGTCACTTCCCAACCAAATTACCTAGGGTTGATGATGGACCATTGCTGAAGAAGTCTGTGGAAAAACTGTACATTTTTAGCACAGCGCCTCCTTGTGGTAACAGAAAATACGACAAATACACAATTTCGGTAATAACTTTTACATATTTAATCGTATCAAACTCAAAATTTGTGACAACATTTAAAACACATGAAAGATGATGCGTGCTTATTATGATAACAAATGGCGCAACGGTGTTGCCATAGCAACACTGCAAAGTCAGATATTGTGACAAAAACACAAACTGCTACAACTTTGCGAAACTGAGTCCAATCTGAACCAAACTTGCTAGGATTGATGATAGTCTGGCCCTGAAGACACCTATTTGAAAATATTCACTTTCAAAAACAGCGCCCCCTTGTGACAGCAGCCACTATGACACCTGATATTTGAATGAACTTGTCCTAGAGTTTTTGTGCGATCACCTTGAAAATTAGTGAGGTCACTGTGAACAAGTTGCCGAGCATAAGTTACTGAAAGCTTTTTAAAATGTCGCTCGGTGTACGAGATAGGGGGCGCCAAAGTTGGTGTTCATTCATATTTTTCACAACAAAAGGCAAAACTCTTACAACCCGTAAAACTTGTCCTCCGGAGGAGCACGTTGAATGTACATGCACGAAACTTGGTACTCACGCGTTCGTTAGGTCCAGACGGTCAAAAAAGTCAGCGTAGCCGAACCTCTAAAACGAACAGGAAAGCCGCCATTTGGATTGAAAGTACATTTTTCGCAGATTTTGGCCATTTCGCACCAATGGTATGTGAACGCACTTGTCATAGAGCTTTATTTCGATCACCTTCAAACTGCTTGAGGTCACTGTGAATAAGTTGAGGATCTAAAGTTATTAAAAGTTTTTTAAAATGTCACATGGTTTTTGAGATAGGGGGCGCCAAAGTTGGCGTTCATTCATATTTTCACAACAAAAGGCGAAACTCTTACAACCCGTAAAACTTGTCCTCCTGAGGAGCACGTTTAATGTACATGCACTAAACTTGGTACTCACGCGTTCCTTAGGTCAGGACGGTCAAAAAATTCAAAGCAGCCTATGCTCTAAAACGAACGGGAAAGCCGCCATCTTGGATTGAAATTACATTTTTGCAGATTTTGGCCATTTCGCACCAATGGTATGTGAACGCACTTGTCATAGAGCTTTCATGGGATCACCTTCAAACTTTGTGAGGTCACTGTGGACAAGTTGAGGATCCAAAGGTATCAAAATCTTTTCATTAAGTTTCACGGCGAACAAGAAGAAGGGCGGCAAAGTTGGCGAAAATCACGATTCCTCGCAACACACAACAATCTCTCATAACTTTGCCATGGCAGGTCAGATATTAACCAAACAAGTGACAATCGATGATGGGCCCTTGCTAAAGATGTCTATGCAAAAACTGTAAATTTTGAAAACATCGCCTCCTGGTGGTGGCAAACAATAGGAAGTCTGGTATTTCGCAACACACAACAAACTCTTTTAACTTTGCGATTGAAGGTCAGATCTTAACCAAACTTGTGATGATCGATGATGGGATTTTGCTAAAGATGCCTATGCAAAAACTGTAAATTTTGGAAACAGCGCCACCTGGTGGTAACAGAAAGTACAAGTTCACAATTTCCCTTATAACTTTAACAAATTTCATTGTATCAAACTCAAAATTTGGGAAAACATTCAAAACACATGGTAGATGATGCGTGCCTAATATGATAACAAATTGTTCAACAGTGTTGCAATGACAACACTGCAAAGTCAGATATTTGCGACAAAAAACAAACTGCTACCACTTTGCGAATGCTATTCCAATCTGACCCAAACTTGCTAGGATTGATGATAGTCAATCACTGAAGATGCCTATATGAAAATATTCACTTTCAAAAACAGTGCCCCCTGTTGACGGCAGACAATATGACGTCTGGCATTTTGCTACAACAACAAACTCTTATAACTTTGCGATGGAAGGTCAGATCTTAACCAAACTCGTGACGATCGATGATGGGATCTTGCTGAAGATGCTTGTGCAAAAACTGTACATTTTGAAAACAGCGCCTTCTGGTGGTAACATAAAATACAAGTTCACAATTTCACTTATAACTTTAACAAATTTCATTGTATCATACTCAAAATGAATGAAAACATGTAAAACACATGGTAGATGATGCTTGCTGAATATGATAACAAATCGTTCAACGGTGTTGACATAAGAACACTGCACAGGATCAACTCTACTGAGTGGTTCGTCAGTGCAGTAACCTTTGTTCGCCACATGATGGAGGCATTTGCCTACAAATCTATCAAATCTAACATTTACAGTTTCTCATGCTGCTCTGAAAGGGAAAGATGGGGCAAAAGGTACTGCAAGAGGGGCCAAGGAAAAAAAACCCAGGGAAAATGGGAAGAGCGAAAAAGTAACAGAGGGAAAAAAGAGAAAATGCACCCTTGTTATGTAAGTCAAGGTACCTTCCCTAAACACGTTTACAGACACGCCTTTCACCCAACAGGAAGACGGCCATTTTAAAAGGACACGCATGACATTGCGCAGGGATGCAGCTGAAAATAACCAGTACCACAAGCGGTGAATGAACGGAAGATGAGGAAGAGGACTCGCGCTGCGACGTGGACGCACAGGGACTCGCGAGCCGTCAAGCTCGAACCCGTTAATTACCGCTTGCGGTACTAGTTCTTATTATTATTAGGGTTCGAGCAACTTGGTTGCGCAAGAACCCTATTGTAATCGCTAAGATTATTCTTCTTCTTATTCTTATTATTATTATTCCTCCAAATGAATCGCGTTTTTGAGGCCTTTCCCATGCCCCAAAACTCACCAAATTTTGCAACCCCATCAGACCTGGTGTAAAATTACGTATATCAGTGTTTCAAGGAATGTGCGTCAAAAAATGGAAGAGGGCGGGGCTAAAAACTGACGCAAAAAACTTCTATTAGGTCATCTGCTCTCGGGTTTAACGTACATGAACGAAACTTGGCACACATGGTCATGAGGTGGGGACGGTCAAAAAAGTCGATGACAACTTCCCTGTGAATCCTACAGGAAGGCCGCCATCTTGGATTGCACGCCAAAACAGAGGCGATTTTGGCCATTTCGCACCATCGGTATTTGAACGAACTTGTCCTAGAGCTTACATGGGATCGCGTTCAAACTTGGTGAGGTCACTGTGGACAAGTTGGGGATCTAACGATGCTTATGGTTAGTTGAAATGTCGCATGGCGTACGAGAAAAGGGCCGGCAAAGTTGGCGAAAATTTGTAATTTCTCGCTACACGCAACGAAACTCTTATAACTTTGTGATGGAAGGGCCGATCGTAACCAAACTTGTGGCGATCGATGATGGGCCCTTGCTGAAGATGCCTATGCAAAAACTGTTAAGTTTGTAAACATCGCCTCCTGGTGGTGGCAGAAAATCAAAAAAAAAAAGTTACTTTTACAATTTCGGGAATAACTTTTACAGAAATGATTGTATCAAACTCAAAATTGGTTAAAAGATTCTAAACACATGGTAGACTATGCGTGCTCAATATGATGGCGTATCGTTACATGATGTTACCATGGTAATGATGCAAAGTCGGATTTTTGCGACAAAAAAACAAACTGCTACCACTTTGCGAATCCTTGTCCAATCTGAACCAAACTTGCCATGATTGATGATAGTCCGGCCCTGAAGACACCTATATGAAAATATTCACTTTCAAAAACAGCACCCCCTGGTGACGGAGACAATATGACCTCTGTTATTTGAATGAATTAATCCTAGAGTTCTTGTGCGATCACCTTTAAACTTGGTCAGGTCACTGTGAACCAGTTGAGGAACTTAAGTTATCAAAAGTTTTTTAAAATGTCTCATGGTGTACGAGATAGGGGGCGCCAAAGTGGGTGTAAATTCCTATTTTTCACAACAAAAAGCGAAACTCTTATAACTTTGTGATGGAAGATCCAATCCCAACCAAACTTCCTATGATTGATAATGGGTAGTTGCTGAAAGCGACTATATTGCCGAAAACAATAAATTTTGAAAACAGCGCCTCCTGGTGGTGGTAGAAAATACAAAAAAAAAAAAACTGTCACAACTTTGCCAATCCTGGTCCAATCTGAGCCAAACTTGCTAGGATTGTTGATAGTCTGGCCCTGAACAAACCTATGTGAAAATATTTCATGTCAAAATCAGCGCCCCCTGGTGAAAGTGGACGGGCCAAAAAACTGCTCCAACCCCTAACACTTGTGGTCCTGAGGAGCACGTTTAATGTTCATGCACGAAACTTGGTACACGCCTTCCTTAGGTCGGGCCGGTCAAAAAAGTCAGCGTAGCCTATGCTCTAAAACGAACAGGAAAGCCGCCATCTTGGATTGAAAGTAAATGCTTTGCTGATTTTGGCCATTTCGCACCAATGATATTTGAACAGATTTGTCCTAGAACTTTCATGGGATCACCTTCAAACTTGGTGAGGTCACTTTGGACAAGTTGAGGATCCAAAGGTATCAAAATCTTTTCAATAGGTATTATGGCGTAAGAGTAAGGGGCGGGCAAAGTTGGTGAACATTTTAATGTTTCGCCACAGGCAACAAAACTCTTATAACTTTGCGATAGAAGGTCACATCCCAACCAAATTACCTAGGGTTGATGATGGACCATTGCTGAAGAAGTCTGTGAAAAAAACGTAAATTTTGAGCACAGTGCCTCCTTGTGGTAACAAAATATACAAAAAAAAACAATTTAGGTTATAACTTTTACAGAGTTAATCGTATCAAACTCAAAAATTGGGAAAACATTTAAAACACATGTTCGATGATGCGTGCTTAATATGATAACAAATCGTTCAACGGTGTTGCCACAGCAACACTGCAAAGTCAGATATTTGTGACAAAAAACAAACTGCTACAACTTTACGAATCCGAGTCCGATCTGAACCAAACTTGCTTGGATTGATGATAGTCAAGACCTGAAGACGCCTATATGAAAATATTCACTTTCAAAAACAGCGCCCCCTGGTGACAGCAGACACTATGACGCCTGGTATTTGAATGAACTAGTCCTACAGCTTTTGTGCGATCACCTTTAAACTTTGTGAGGTCACTGTGGACAAGTTGAGGATCTAAAGTTATTAAAAGTTTTTCAAAATGTTGCATGGTTTTCGAGATAGGGGGCGCCAAAGTTGGCGTTCATTCATATTTCTCACAACAAAAGGCAAAACTCTTACAACCCGTAAAACTTGTCCTCCAGAGGATCACGTTGAATGTACATGCATGAAACTTGGTACTCACGCGTTCCTTAGGTCCAGACGGTCAAAAAAGTCAGCGTAGCCGAAGCTCTAAAGCGAACAGGAAAGCCGCCATCTTGGATTGAAAGTACATTTTTGGGAGATTTTGGCCATTTCGCACCAATGGTATGTGAACTAACTTGTCATAGAGCTTTTGTGCGATCACCTTTAAACTTTGTGAGGTCACTGTGGACAAGTTGAGGATCCAAAGGTATCAAAATCTTTTCATTAAGTATCACGGCTAACAAGAAGAAGGGCGGCAAAGTTGGCGAAAATCACGATTCCTCGTAACACACAACAATCTCTTATAACTTTGCCATGGAAGGTCAGATATTAACTAAACAAGTGACAATCGATGATGGGCCCTTGCTAAAGATGTCTATGCAAAAACTGTAAATTTTGAAAACATCGCCCCCTGTTGACGGCAGACAATATGACGTCTGGTATTTCGCTACAACAACAAACTCTTATAACTTTGCGATGAAAGGTTAGATCTTAACCAAACTAGTGACGATCGATGATGGGATCTTGCTGAAGATGCTTATGCAAAAACTGTACATTTTAAAAACAGCGCCTTCTGGTGGTAACAGAAAATACAATTTCACAATTTCCCTTATAACTTTAACAAAATTCATTGTATCATACTCAAAATGAATGAAAACATGTAAAACACATGGTAGATGATGCTTGCTGAATATGATAACAAATCGTTCAACGGTGTTGACATAAGAACACTGCACAGGACCCACTCTACTGAGTGGTTTGTCAGTGCAGTAACCTTTGTTCGCCACATGATGGAGGCATTTGCCTACAAATCTATCAAATCTAACATTTACAGTTTCTCATGCTGCTCTGAAAGGGAAAGATAGGGCAAAAGGTACTGCAAGAGGGGCCAAGGAAAAAAAAAACAGGGAAAATGGGAAGAGAGAAAAAGTAACAGAGGGAAAAAAGAGAAAATGCACCCTAAATTCTTATACCATCAGATGTTCTATCACAAAAATAACTAGTTATTTCTAAAATTCAGCTTCACTTCTGATACCATCAGTTGTTTTTCACAAAAATAACAACTTATAGACGAAATCACACTGTTAGACCTCAGACCTCAGACCCGCCCTGAACATGTCTGTAAAGGATGTCCTCCTTACAGGAAGTACAACTCCCGAAACAGGAAGTAAAGTCTGACATTCTCCGATCCACACGAAACTTGTTATGTAAGTCAAGGTACCTTCCCTAAACACGTTTACGGACACGCCTTTCACCCAACAGGAAGACGGCCATTTTAAAAGGCCACGCCTGACATTGCGCGGGGATGCAGCTGAAAATAACCTGTACCACAAGCGGTGAATGAACGGAAGATGAGGAAGAGGACTCGCGCTGCGACGTGGACGCACAGGGACACGCGAGCCGTCAAGCTCGAACCCGTCAATTACCGCTTGCGGTACTAGTTCTTATTATTATTCCTCCAAATGAATCGCGTTTTTGAGGCCTTTCCCATGCCCCAAAACTCACCAAATTTTGCAACCCCATCAGACCTGGTGTAAAATTACGTATATCAATGTTTCAAGGAATGTGCGTCAAAAAATGGAAGAGGGCGGGGCTAAAAACTGACGCAAAAAACTTCGATTAGGTCATCTGCTCTCTGGTTTAACGTACATGAACGAAACTTGGCACACATGTTCATGAGGTGGGGACGGTCAAAAAAGTCGATGACAACTTCCCGGTGAATCCTACAGGAAGGACGCCATCTTGGATTGCACGCCAAAACAGAGGCGATTTTGGCCATTTCGCACCATCGGTATTTGAGCGAACTTGTCCCAGAGCTTACATGGAATCACGTTCAAACTTGGTGAGGTCACTGTGGACAAGTTGAGGATCTAAAGTTCCTGAAAACTTTTTAATAAGTATCATGGCGTACGAGAAAGGGGGCGTCAAAGTTGGTGAAAATTCACGATTTTCGCCACACGCAACAAAACTCTTATAACTTTGCGATAGAAGGTCCGCTCTTAACCAAACTTGTGGCGATTGATGATGGGCCCTTGCTGAAGAGGCCTATGCAAAAACTGTCAAGTTTGTAAACATCGCCTCCTGGTGGTGGCAGAAAAAAAAAAAAAAAAGTTACTTTTACAATTTCGGGAATAACTTTTACAGAGATTATCGTATCAAACTCAAAATTGGTAAAAATCACCCAAAACACAAGGTAGATGATGCATGCTCAATATGATGGCGTATAGTTACATGATGTTGCCATGGTAATGATGCAAAGTCGGATTTTTGCGACAAAAAAACAAACTGCTACAACTTTGCGAATCCTAGTCCAATCTGAACCAAACTTGCTAGGATTGATGATAGTCCAGCCCTGAAGACGTCTATATGAAAATATTCACTTTCAAAAACAGCACCCCCTGGTGACGGAGACAATATGACCTCAGGTATTTGAAGGAATTAATCCTAGAGTTCTTGTGCGATCACCTTTAAACTCGGTGAGGTCACTGTGAACCAGTTGAGGAGCTTAAGTTATCAAAAGTTTTTTAAAATGTCTCATGGTGTACGAGATAGGGGGCGCCAAAGTGGGTGTAAATTCCTATTTTTCACAACAAAAAGCGAAACTCTTATAACTTTGCGATGGAAGATCCAATCCCAGCCAAACTTCCTATGATTGATAATGGGTAGTTGCTGAAGGCGACTATATTGCCGAAAACAATACATTTTGAAAACAGCGCCTCCTGGTGGTGGTAGAAAATACAAAAAAAAAAAAACTGTCACAACTTTGCCAATCCTGGTCTAATCTGAGCCAAACTTGCTAGGATTGTTGATAGTCTGGCCCTGAACAAACCTATGTGAAAATATTTCAAATCAAAATCAGCGCCCCCTGGTGAAAGTGGACGGGCCAAAAACCTGCTCCACCCCCTAAAACTTGTGGTCCTGAGGAGCACGTTTAATGTACATGCACGAAACTTGGTACACGCCTTCCTTAGGTCGGGCCGGTCAAAAAAGTCAGCGTAGCCTATGCTCTAAAGCGAACAGGAAAGCCGCCATCTTGGATTGAAAGTAAATGCTTTGCTGATTTTGGCCATTTCACACCAATGATATTTGAACAGATTTGTCCTAGATCTTTCATGGGATCACCTTCAAACTTGGTGAGGTCACTTTGGACAAGTTGAGGATCCAAAGGTATCAAAATCTTTTCAATAGATATTATGGCGTAAGAGTAAGGGGCCGGCAAAGTTGGTGAAAATTTTAATGTTTCGCCACAGGCAACAAAACTCTTATAACTTTGTGATAGAAGGTCACATCCCAACCAAATTACCTAGGGTTGATGATGGACCATTGCTGAAGAAGTCTGTGGAAAAACTGTACATTTTTAGCACAGCGCCTCCTTGTGGTAACAGAAAATCCAAAAAATAAACATTTCGGTAATAACTTTTACCGAGTTAATCGTATCAAACTCAAAAATTGGGAAAACATTCAAAACACATGGTCGATTATGCGTGCTTTATATGATAACAAATCGTTCAACGGTGTTGCCACAGCAACACTGCAAAGTCAGATATTTGTGACAAAAAACAAACTGCTACAACTTTACGAATCCGAGTCCGATCTGAACCAAACTTGCTTGGATTGATGATAGTCCAGACCTGAAGACGCCTATATGAAAATATTCACTTTCAAAAACAGCGCCCCCTGGTGACAGCAGCCACTATGACACCTGATATTTGAATGAACTTGTCCTAGAGTTTTTGTGCGATCACCTTGAAAATTAGTGAGGTCACTGTGAACAAGTTGCCGAGCATAAGTTACTGAAAGCTTTTTAAAATGTCGCTCGGTGAACGAGATAGGGGGCGCCAAAGTTGGTGTTCATTCATATTTTTCACAACAAAAGGCAAAACTCTTACAACCCGTAAAACTTGTCCTCCTGAGGAGCACGTTGAATGTACATGCACAAAACTTGGTACTCACGCATTCCTTAGGTCCAGACGGTCAAAAAAGTCAGCGTAGCCGAAGCTCTAAAACGAACCGGAAAGCCGCCATCTTGGATTGAAAGTAAATTTTTTGCTGATTTTGGCCATTTCGCACCAATGGTATGTGAACGCACTTGTCATAGAGCTTTAAAGGGATCACCTTCAAACTGGTTGAGGTCACTGTGTACAAGTTGAGGATCTAAAGTTATTAAAAGTTTTTTAAAATGTTACATGGTTTTTGAGATAGGGGGCGCCAAAGTTGGTGTTCATTCATATTTTTCACAACAAAAGGCGAAACTCCTACAACCCGTAAAACTTATCCTCCTGAGGAGCATGTTGAATGTACATGCACTAAGCTTGGTACTCACGCGTTCCTTAGGTCCAGACGGTCAAAAAATTCAAAGCAGCTTATGCTCTAAAACGAACGGGAAAGCCGCCATCTTGGATTGAAAGTAAATTTTTTGCTGATTTTGGCCATTTTGCACCAATGGTATGTGAACGCACTTGTCATAGAGCTTTCATGGGATCACCTTCAAACTTGCTGAGGTCACTGTGGACAAGTTGAGGATCTAAAGTTCCTGAAAACTTTTTAATAAGTATCATGGCGTACGAGAAAGGGGGCGTCAAAGTTGGTGAAAATTTAAGATTTTAGCCACATGCAACAAAACTCTTATAACTTTGCGATAGAAGGTCCGATATTAACCAAACAAGTGACAATCGATGATGGGCCCTTGCTAAAGATGTCTATGAAAAAACTGTAAATTTTGAAAACATCGCCTCCTGGTGGTGGCAAACGCTATGAAGTCTGGTATTTCGCAACACACAACAAACTCTTATAACTTTGCGATTGAAGGTCAGATCTTAACCAAACTTGTGATGATAGATGATGGGCTTTTGCTAAAGATGCCTAAGCAAAAACTGTAAATTTTGGAAACAGCGCCACCGGGTGGTAACAGAAAGTACAAGTTCACAATTTCCCTTATAACTTTAACAAATTTCCTTGTATCAAACTCAAAATTTGGGAAAACATTCAAAACACATGGTAGATGATTCGTGCCTAATATGATAACAAATTGTTCAACAGTGTTGCAATGACAACACTGCAAAGTCAGATATTTGCGACAAAAAACAAACTGCTACCACTTTGCGAATGCTATTCAAATCTGAACCAAACTTGCTAGGATTGATGATAGTCAATCCCTGAAGATGCCTGTATGAAAATATTCACTTTCAAAAACAGTGCCTTCTGTTGACGGCAGACAATATGACGTCTAGTATTTCGCTACAACAACAAACTCTTATAACTTTGTGATGGAAGGTCAGATCTTAACCAAACTCGTGACGATCGATGATGGGATCTTGCTGAAGATGCTTGTGCAAAAACTGTACATTTTGAAAACAGCGCCTTCTGGTGGTAACAGAAAATACAAGTTCACAATTTCCCTTATAACTTTAACAAATTTCATTGTATCATACTCAAAATGAATGAAAACATATAAAACACATGGTAGATGATGCTTGCTGAATATGATAACAAATCGTTCAATGGTGTTGACATAAGAACACTACACAGGATCCACTCTACTGAGTGGTTCGTCAGTGCAGTAACCTTTGTTCGCCACATGATGGAGGCATTTGCCTATAAATCTATCAAATCTAACATTTACAGTTTCTCATGCTGCTCTAATTGGGATTGCTGTATTCACTTGAAACTTGATATGTGAGACCTCAAACCCGCCCGGAACATGTCTGTAAAGCAGTAATGCCAAAGTCAAATACACGGGGGGCCAAAATAAAAAAAACAAGTGGAGGGTTAAATTTTTATTAAAACTTGCAATTACTGCACATATTGAACCAATACCAATACCAATACCATAGCCTATATTGCACTTAAACATTAAATTAAATTAAATTAAATTAAATTAAATTAAATTAAATTAAATTAAATTAAATTAAATAGGAAAAAGAGGAAGTCTGCCATTTTAAACAGGAAGTGCCCTCTAACTTAACACATGGACGCTGAAAATAGTCCAAGCTGAAAATAACTACTACCGCAAGCAATGAATGAAAGGAAGATGAGCTAGAGGACTCGCACGGCGAGGTGGGCGCAGGGAGACCCGCGAGCCGTCAAGCTCGAACCCGTTGATTACCGCTTGCGGTACTAGTTATTATTATTCCTCCAAATGAATCGCGTGTTTGAGGCCTTTCCCATGCCCCAAAACTCACCAAATTTTGCAACCCCATCAGACCTGGTGTAAAATTACGTATATCAATGTTTCAAGGAATGTGCTTCAAAAAATGGAAGAGGGCGGGGCTAAAAACTGACGCAAAAAACTTCTATTAGGTCATCTGCTCTCTGGTTTAACGTACATGAACGAAACTTGGCACACATGTTCATGAGGTGGGGACGGTCAAAAAAGTCGAAGACAACTTCCCTGTGAATCCTACAGGAAGGACGCCATCTTGGATTGCACGCCAAAACAGAGGCAATTTTGGCCATTTCGCACCATCGGTATTTGAACGAACTTGTCCCAGAGCTTACATGGAATCACGTTCAAACTTGGTGAGGTCACTGTGGACAAGTTGAGGATCTAAAGTTCCTGAAAACTTTTTAATAAGTATCATGGCTTACGAGAAAGGGGGCGTCAAAGTTGGTGAAAATTTAAGATTTTCGCCACACGCAACAAAACTCTTATAACTTTGCGATAGAAGGTCCGATCTTAACCAAACTTGTGGCGATTGATGATGGGCCCTTGCTGAAGCGGCCTATGCAAAAACTGTCAAGTTTGTAAACATCGCCTCCTGGTGGTGGCAGAAAATCTAAAAAAAAAAGTTACTTTTACAATTTCGGGAATAACTTTTACAGAGATTATCGTATCAAACTCAAAATTTGTAAAAATCACCCTAAACACAAGGTAGACTATGCGTGCTCAATATGATGGCGTAGAGTTACATGATGTTGCCATGGTAATGATGCAAAGTCGGATTTTTGCGACAAAAAAACAAACTGCTACAACTTTGAGAATCCTAGTCCAATCTGAACCAAACTTGCTAGGATTGATGATAGTCCAGCCCTGAAGACGTCTATATGAAAATATTCACTTTCAAAAACAGCACCCCCTGGTGACGGAGACAATATGACCTCTGGTATTTGAAGGAATTAATCCTAGAGTTCTTGTGCGATCACCTTTAAACTTGGTCAGGTCACTGTGAACCAGTTGAGGAACTTAAGTTATCAAAAGTTTTTTAAAATGTCTCATGGTGTACTAGATAGGGGGCGCCAAAGTGGGTATAAATTCCTATTTTTCACAACAAAAAGCGAAACTCTTATAACTTTGCGATGGAAGATCCAATCCCAACCAAACTTCCTATGTTTGATAATGGGTAGTTGCTGAAGGCCACTATATTGCCGAAAACAATACATTTTGAAAACAGCGCCTCCTGGGGGTGGTAGAAAATACTAAAAAAAAAAAACTGTTACAACTTTGCCAATCCTTGTCCAATCTGAACCAAACTTGCCATGATTGATGATAGTCTGGCCCTGAACAAACCTATGTGAAAATATTTCAAGTCAAAATCAGCGCCCCCTGGTGAAAGTGGACGGGCCAAAAAACTGCTCCACCCCCTAAAACCTGTGGTCCTGAGGAGCACGTTTAATGTACATGCACAAAACTTGGTACCCGCGTTCCTTAGGTCACGCCGGTCAAAAAAGTCAGCGTAGCCTATGCTCTAAAACGAACAGGAAAGCCGCCATCTTGGATTGAAAGTAAATGATTTGCTGATTTTGGCCATTTTGCACCAATGATATTTGAACAGATTTGTCCTAGAACTTTCATGGGATCACCTTCAAACTTGGTGAGGTCACTTTGGACAAGTTGAGGATCCAAAGGTATCAAAATCTTTTCAATAGGTATTATGGCGTAAGAGTAAGGGGGCGGCAAAGTTGGTGAAAATTTTAATGTTTCGCCACAGGCAACAAAACTCTTATAACTTTGCGATAGAAGGTCACATCCCAACCAAATTACCTAGGGTTGATGATGGACCATTGCTGAAGAAGTCTGTGGAAAAACTGTACATTTTTAGCACAGCGCCTCCTTGTGGTAACAGAAAATCCAAAAAAAAACAATTTCGGTTATAACTTTTACAGAGTTAATCGTATCAAACTCAAAAATTGGGAAAACATTCAAAACACATGGTCGATTATGCGTGCTTTATATGATAACAAATCGTTCAGCGGTGTTGCCACAGCAACACTGCAAAGTCAGATATTTGTGACAAAAAACAAACTGCTACAACTTTACGAATCCGAGTCCGATCTGAACCAAACTTGCTCTGATTGATGATAATCTGGCCCTGAAGACGCCTATATGAAAATATTCTCTTTCAAAAACAGCGCCCCCTGGTGACAGCAGACACTATGACACCTGATATTTGAATGAACTAATCCTAGAGTTTTTATGCGATCACATTGAAAGTTGGTGAGGTCACTGTGAACAAGTTGCCGAGCATAAGTTCCTGAAAGCTTTTTAAAATATCGCTCGGTGTACGAGATAGGGGGCGCCAAAGTTGGTGTTCATTCATATTTTTCACAACAAAAGGTGAAACTCTTACAACCCGTAACACTTGTCCTCCTGAGGAGCACGTTGAATGTACATGCACAAAACTTGGTACTCACGCATTCCTTAGGTCCAGACGGTCAAAAAAGTCAGCGTAGCCGAAGCTCTAAAACGAACAGGAAAGCCGCCATCTTGGATTGAAAGTAAATTTTTTGCAGCTTTTGGCCATTTCGCACCAATGGTATGTGAACGCACTTGTCATAGAGCTTTAAAGGGATCACCTTCAAACTGGGTGAGGTCACTGTGAATAAGTTGAGGATCTAAAGTTATTAAAAGTTTTTTAAAATGTTACATGGTTTTTGAGATAGGGGGCGCCAAATTTGGCGTTCATTCATATTTTTCACAACAA
>NW_025320627.1:0-18353 GCF_019176455.1 Solea senegalensis
AACAACAATAATAATAATGCTCTGCAAAAAAATG
This sequence comes from Solea senegalensis, assembly GCF_019176455.1. NCBI lineage: Eukaryota > Metazoa > Chordata > Actinopteri > Pleuronectiformes > Soleidae > Solea > Solea senegalensis. The sequence goes on from NW_025320627.1 coordinate 35, forward strand.
TCATGGTGTTCCTTTCAAATTAAAACGTCCTAGTTCAAATTGCTCACTATAAAACAACCAGAAATACAATTTTTTATCAATTTAATTTTGCATTTCTCATGCTGTCAATACCATTTGACTGCGACCACTCACTCACCCACTCGGTCATTCTAATCCCTTAAACAGTCTCAGTGCACCAGTGTACATAAATAACAACAACCTAATGTGCAGATGTTGTAAATAAAGGGCCTTGTTTTTGTATTGTCACATAGTCCAAGACGTTAAACCTGTGGAATGGAGAGGGAAAAATGGGGAAGGGTTTAAAAGAAATTACAGTAGAGGGTGATTTTTTTTCCCACTCATAAGGAAACCTTGATGACACAGTAGCTTCACACAGTTTGAATAGTTGTCTCCAGACTACAGGGGGCACTAGAGAATTCCACAGAGAATAATCTGGGACTTTCTGAGGAGCTCAGTTGTTTGAAATGTGTTTGGATATAATGTCGTCTTGGTTTGTTGTATAGAGCCGTGCATGTTCCTTTATATCTATATATGTATATGTGGATATATATATACATATATAGATATAAATATATATAAGTATGTTATCTTAGTGTAGCCAGTAGAATAGAATACAGCAAAATATTAAAAAACTGCATCAGCAACACGGTGTCTGTGGATTTTCCTGATTCAGTCTTTCCTCAGTCTTGACCTCCTTTGACCTTATTGATGTGACGACCCAGTCAGGATTTTAGCTGAAGTGTCCGAGTATGAGTTCTTTTCTCAGCTCCTCTGCGTGGCTGTCTCGCTCCTCAGGTCTCTGCTCTAGGCTCTCGTGCTGTTCGGGGGGGACGGTCCTCTCCATGGTCCAGGCGTCCAGTCCAGACTGTAGGGAGGCGTTGTGGAGGACACAGCAGGCCAGCAGGATGGACGAACTCCTCTCCGGAGAATACTTCACAAGGAGATAAGGGGAAACTATTTGTATGCTGTCCTTTTTTTGATATTGCTTATTGATCCGGTGCTTGGTGGTATTTTTATTGGTTCTTTTCAAGAGAAAGAATTAAAGAAAGTAAGTAAAGATATACATTTCTCATTCTCTGCTATTTTAAAGCAGTTATAACTATTTTTAATATAAACAATTATGTTTTATACAACACCCTCATTGGTGGGACGATATAAGAAAGGAAAATACAAACTGCATAGCTATTTACAACAACATAAAAAAGTGGATAAATGTCCATAAATTCAGTTTGGCCATTGATTTATTTGTACAGAGAGCTTATCTTTTAACTGACTAATAGTTACTATTAACGCATGGTTGCATGATTTCAGTGGGTTCCTGCTAGATCATTTTAGCTCTAATTTGATTACGTCTTACATTTTCATTTTGAAAACTGGAAGACGCAAATATTCTAAGGAGCTTTATACAGGATTTACAAAATATTTTAATCTACTAATTTATAATGAATAGATAAATTTGTGTTTAGACTTCTAGTGATTATTTATTCTTATGGGTTGAAGTGAAGTTTTTCAAGTGGAAAATAATCACTGTCAATCTAAAGGGTCATGGTAAGGGCAGAAATGAATGAATATATAATAATGTATAATTTGTCATCTAATGTATCCTTCACTTGTTTAATACAGAAATTGTTTTCCGATATTTTCATTTTTATGCGATTTCCATCAATCATAATACCTAACAATAGTCATTAGTTCAACAATTCCAGAATAAATCTTGGCTTCTTCCAAAATTTGAAATGAAATCCTAATAAAAGGAGAGTACCTGTAAGTATCCTTTGGTGCTGTCTAAACATCTGAATCTGGTCTGGATGGCTCGGAAGGTCCTGTCCACTATCTCATGAGTGGCAGCGTGGGCCAGATTATACTGGAACTCTGCCGGGGTTTGTGGGCTGGTGACCGGCGTCATTAACCACTTCCTCAGGGGGTATCGACAGTCACCTGGGAAAACGGAAAATCCTTTAACTTACCACCTCTCAAGTCAGTGGTTCTCAAAGTCTGGGTTGGGACCCACAGATGGGTCATGGGAGAATTTATTTGGGTCCCCAAACAAATTTGCTGAATTTTCCCAACAGTTTTATCAAGAATTGTATGATATGTGCATTAAATTAGAGAGGCACTGATACGATACCACTATTGGGTCCAACGCGTCCCTCATATTTGATATATTTAAATTATTATTAACTTATTACAAATTATTACATGTCATTTAGCAGACGCTTTTATCCAAAGCGACTTACAAAAGTGCATTTAAACATTTGGGTACAAATAAGAGCTAGAAGTAAGTAAGAGCTTCAAGTAGATCAAACTATGAAGTGCTAGTCATAAGTGCGATGTACAAGTTTGTTTGTTTTTTTTGTCGTCTTAGTCGAATACCATTTTGTGTATCCTCAAGCGAGCTGAAATAAGCAGCAATAAGAGGAGGCGGAAAGTAGTATCTAAAGCACCAATACAACGCACAGCAAAGGATTTGCCACTAAATGTGAACTATTATTTATTGGAATCAAATTATGTTTCTACACTTTTGCTTGCCTAAAAATGTGGTGTTCCATTACAAATGAGACTACCTTTTAAGTTGCTGAACATATCTGGATTTAAATACCACAACATAAGCTGAAACACTGATCTCTTGTCTTACTATATTCATCTTTTGATGTCAAACCCAAATGTTTTACAGCAAAAATAAAGGAATTGTTCGGACTGTGAATGTTTTAACAGTTGGCAATGGTATCTAACGTTGTATTTTGTTCACAGTCAAAGTGACAGTGTTAAATACTGTTTTCAAACAGAAAAATGTGGTATCTGTGCATCCCTACATAAAATGAAGCCCTAATTAATTTGCCAAGCATATCTTGGAATTTCTTCATTTAATACTTAAAAATACAGGTTGTTTCTCTAGGCTCATTAAAAGTTTTCTTTTGAGATGTTTGTGCTGTAAATACACTCTAAAATAAAATATCAACTGTATTACTTGCTTAAAATTGAGTTATTACCTTTCATTTCAGATAATACCTGGTTTATTTCTTTTGATTTTTAATATTAAATGAACGATACTTTTGTGTGTTAGAAACAATGAAATATGGTCAAATTCCACTGCAATACAAATAATTAGGCTTGAAATGAAGGAAACTTTTGAAAAAATTGTTGTCGATTCCATGTATTTTCATATCGAGTGTATTCCACAAATGTATTCAACATAATAAATATGATGATTATCAATGCAACAGCCTTTAAAACCAGAAAAGGTCATAACAGATATCTTATTACGATATGACAATATCCAAAATCTAAGAACATATCTTGTCTTGTGTCAAGATATAGGTGTAACATCAATATGCCCAGTCCTATTAAATGTTACAGACATTAACTACTTTGTGCATTTTCTCATGATTGATATTGTTTGCAATCCCTAAAAGTATAGAAAGTGAGGGGAAACACTGGTTTACTGCTGTGTTGGTATTGTTGTGTTGTGTCCTCTCACCCAGCAACCAGCCTTTGTCGTTGTTCTGCAACTGTTTGTAGATGGCAGATCTTTCCAGCACTTCAGTGTCCTTGAGTCCACCGGGCCAGTGGGTCTCTGCACTGAGTAACAATCCCCGAGCATCACACACAAGCTGGCAGCCCACAGAGTGAAACCCCCTCCTGTTCACATATGACGTGTCTTCACTATTTGGAGCTTTGATGGCGACCTGAAGAGGAGCAGACGTGGAGGAGAGGCAGGGGTCAGCACAGAGCACACACACGTTCCAATTCAACTAAAAAGAAAGTGATTACAGTGTCATATAATAAACCTGAACACAGTCCAGCACGCCTTCAACTTCTGGAAATCCTGCAACTCTCTGAAACTCCTGGTAGGACAGCTCTCTGCTGGATGGATCCCTGTGAGGTAAACATGATTATAATTGGAGGGTTACTATCTTTATAAATAAATAGATGTTGTTTGATTACTGTTCACCAATAGATAGAGAGTGTTAAATTTAGCAGCATGTGAAGTTGTATGTTGCAACTGAACCCGAGTAGCCTTTAGTTGGTGGTCTGAAAAGTCTGTCTCCATGGAGAGTGACCTGGTAACTGAAGTGAATATAAAAGGCTCATCCTGGGGTTATGGAAAACAACGATTCATTCATTGTCCACAATTTCTGACAAATGAAAAAATGATTTCACCTACATTTTAACACACTGGCCCTGTAACAGTTATCACTCTAAAGAAATGAATATATTTTCCTTTAATAATTACCAGTATAGTATCATATTCATATCATGTTAAACTTATTCGTTGCAAAGGAACAAGAAGAGGAATTTGGTGGATTTTTCCAAAGTAGTGCCATTTGGGTAGCTCCAATATACAGAAACTACATGAAGCTTTGGCCAAAATAGGGCTGCAACTAATAATTGTTTTCATATTTGATTAATCCGTTCGATTAACGGAATATTAGTTTGGAATACTTTTTTTTTGCTAAATATATTTGAACCCTGCATTCTCTTGCTTAATATTCATGACATGTGCTATTTGGTTGTTGTTAGTGGTATTGTAAACCACTTGGCATCCACAATGTTGCATAAATGACTCATAATTTAATCATTCATTTCCTTGGGTTCATACCTTTTAAATGTGATGAACTGAGGAGCCTGCTTCACCAGGGCTTTGGTCACATTTGACACACATCTTGATATCGAGGCCTGGCTGATCCCTATAGTATCTCCCATATACGTCTGGTATGAGCCTGAAGTGTAAAAACCCAAAGCAGCCAACACCTGGACCTCAGAACTGATGGCTCTGGACCGCAGGGTCCGTCGAGAGAGATCCTAATAAGAGACATAGGAGTAGTAGACATGTGAAACATATGAGACATGAGTTCATTTTCACGGGTGATTATATTGGACAAAGGATGTTGGTGATGGAGCTCCAAGCCAGGAGGAAAAGAGGAAGACTACAGACAAGGTTCATGAATGTTTTGGAGGACATGGGGACAGTTTGTGTAACAGTAGAGGACACAAGGGAGGGGACAAGGTGAGGCAGATGCTCCGCTGTGGCGACCCCTAAAGGGAGAAGCTGCAAGAAGAAGATGATTCAAAAGCGAGTATGAGGACACACTCACGTCTCTCAGTAATTCCACCAGATAGTGAATAAACTCTCTGGGGAAGCCAAACTGTGTGAGGAGGACATTGTCTGACACAGAACCCAGGTCAAAGCGGTCCAGCGTCTTTTGACCTCGACCATGTAGAAGTAGGTCACAATCCAAGATGGCTATAGAGATTGCCATGCTGTGGGTAATAAAATATTTACATCAGTGCATTAATTAGATTGTTCAGGTTTGTTGTTGCATAAATCTCTGTGCCATGTTTTAAAGAAATCATATTTGATAATTATCATTTAAAACCAGGGCTAGACAATATCAGCAAAAACATAACATGATATCTGAAAAAGTTTTAAATCAGTTGATATTGCAATGAATGTCACATGACTAAAGACTGAGTTTCACTCCTTAGTGAAACCAGTTAATTGTGTTTTTCAAACTTCTTTAGGGTCAGAAAATAAACACTTGTTAAAAGTAGTTGTCAAGTAATGAATTGATAAAATATGTACATATATAATGTGTAAACATGATATAAATACATACTGAACCTTTGTTATATTGATATTGAGGCAAATTATATCACAATGTTTTGTTGAATTATTGCAAAATACAATTTAAAACATTATGTTCAATACTTCTTCAAAAAATTCAACCACAACATCATAAGCAGTCGCTGGTTGCTATTTTTTTTACAGTGCAGAGCACTCTTATGGGTCACCAATGGCCTCATCAAAGGACAGTGATGGAAGTGAGTTTTTTTCTTTTTATCACAGTTATATAATCAGAAGGACATGGAACAGAAAAAGACCAGGAGCAGGTGTATAACACTTGTTTTGAGTACTCAGAGTAGAGTTATATTTTACAATATATGTGTGTTACTTATACTAGAAGCAGCATGCATTGTGATGACATCATTTACAGATATCAACTTTAATCATCCTCAACATGACACAAGGGATAGGGTGAGATGGAAGCAGTCGATGGTAGCACCTAAAAAGAGAAGCCAAAAGAACTAACTCATCCTCAGTCATGATGAACATAGTAATACAGTTAGAGAACGTAAGACACCAAACAATGTAAAAAAATAAATAAAAAATAGGTCGATAGAGTTGATGGAAATGCATTCAATTACAGGCAAGAGAGTAATAATAGTTTTCACCTCCACTCAGCAGGTTATGTCATTGTGACCAGTCAAGATGACATTGTTATTATTAACTAATACATGAACTAATAATATAGATAAACTAATTATAGCCGTTTTTTGTATATTTTTGATGAGCCTGTATGTCCTGAAAGGCATTGAAAGTTTAATGACTTCCCTTTACCCCAAATGACCAGTTATGAGAAGCATATCATTTTCTACAAATGATCTAGTATATCTTATATGTTACAAATTCACTGTTCCTGTTTGTAAAGAAATATGACTTCCTGTGCAGAGTCTGGTTAATATATGACAATGTATACTAAAACACACTTATATAATTACTTATTAATTACTTTATAATGTGCGCATGACATACTTGTAAATACCTTAAAGCATTACACTTGAAGAGAGCAGGTGTCGTTAATAGAGAAACAACACAGTGTGATGGCAGTAGCTTGTTTGTACTGACACTTGTCAGTAGAAATTAAAACATTGTTTTCTTTATAGTAAACACTGCATTTAACCAGTTATATTTTCTTTTTTTTATTAGGATCTGTAGCCGATATCGCATCCACTACTTTGTCCTGTTCAAAGTGCTCGCTTCACCATTCAGACGACGTGCAGGTTCAGCAGCACAGTGACAGCGTCCGCTCTGCTGAGACTGAGGAGCAGGAGGACATGACATCCCTTCTGCCTCTCCCAGATGAAGAGGGAAGTTTTGCTTGTGCAGACTGTGAGAAGAGCTTCAAGTTCCAGTCTTTACTTAAAGCCCATCAGCGCATCCACACAGGTGAACAGCCGTTCCTCTGTTCACAGTGCGGACGGCGTTTCTCCTTCAAACAGTCACTGGAGCGGCACAAGCAGACACACAAGTCTGGCCGCAAATACAAGTGCCTGATCTGTGGGGAGTTCTTCAAGACGTCACTGGCCCAGAGGGAACACAAGAGCACCCACATGGAGAATGGGGAGTATTTATGTTCAGAGTGTGGTAGGGCATTCGCCTGGAAGTCGGCACTAGTGAGACATCTGAAGATCCACGGAGAAGATGCTAACAAGGATGAGCATTCTTACAGATGCCCTCATTGTGACCTGAGCTTCAGCTGTGCCAGCTACTTGAACAGGCACATTCAGACTCACCAGGAAGAAAGAGTGTACACGTGCAACTGTGGAAAGAGCTTTGCCTACCAAGCCGCTCTCACTGCACACCAACGCATCCATCTGAAGGAGCGGCGGCACATATGCACTCAGTGTGGCAAGGGATTTCTCTACCGGGGGGGTTTGCTGAGCCACATGAAGATCCACTCTGAGGAGATGCCCTTCATATGCTCCTTCTGCGGCAAGAGCTTCAAGAGGGAGCGCAACATGAAGAAGCATGAGCGCTGCCACACCAGAGAAAATGTTTTCAGCTGCTCACAGTGCGACAAGAGTTTTGTGTACAAGGCCACTCTGATCCGTCACGAGCTGACTCATTCCGGTGAGAGGCCATATCTCTGCTCCGACTGTGGGAAGGGTTTCTTTTCCCATGCAGAGCTCCTGAAGCATGAACGTTTCCACACGGGCCACAAACCATTCCAGTGCCCCCACTGTGGCAAGAAATTTACTCAGTCCTGTTACCTGACCGTCCACCTGCGCTACCACACCGGAGTGCGACCTTACGCCTGCACCGAATGTGACAAGAGCTTCCTGAGTGCCAACAGGCTCAAGAGACACCAACGAACACATTCAGGAGAAAAACCATACCTCTGTGGAGAATGTGGGAAGGGTTTCAGGCAGGCGTATAATCTCAAAATGCATCAACGGACCCATCTCATGACTTTAACATAGACTGACACTTTGGGAAGTTACAGTGGGAGTGAAGTAACTTCAAAATGATTACTGTGAACTGCATTTAATATAGAATCTTGTGCTGAAAACCAATTAAAGCTGCTGTCAGCGATTTTTTTTTTTTGCTTATTTCTCGCCATGTCACCTCAAGAACCTGAGGCCAAGAGACTCATGTCAAAGTATATAATATTATATTAAAACATTTTAAATATTTAATATACATAAGGACAATTTCAAAATATATTGTAGTGTAACTTTGGCATAATTTAGTTCAAATAATCTTTAAAAAAAATTAACTGAAACATTTATATAAATTCAGTCTTTATTCAGAAATGAGCCAAATGTTTTTCAACAGTCTGGTTGGGAAAGAAAGCTTAAACATTTTGTGTTACAACATATACATTATGGCGATGGCAATTTGAAACTTTTTGAATGATGACAAACATGAACTTGTGTCAGATCAGCAGTAGCATAAAGTCATCAGGTTTTACAGTTGGTCATCACATTAGTGTTGTATTTTTACAGAAATTAAAAAGTAAATTCAGGTGTAAATGAATGGATTCATTTACTATGTTCACTAACAGGAAGAGGACAAATACAAGTAAAAAAGTAAATAACAGAGTTACTACAGTGCTGGCTTTACTGAATGAATGACATAGGGCAAGTGTGGCTGAACTCAAATGGAGCGGTTGCTGGCAGCAGTCAGAAATGAAGTATTTAAATGACAGTGCACGACAGGCAGAGCAGAGACCCTTCTGCCCACTCAGTGAGTTACACAGCAATGTGCAGAGTGATGGGGCAGTGGTCGCTTCCCATTGCCTTGTTCCGGATCTTGCTGTCGCACAAACCTGGCACCAAAGAGGATGAAAGCAAAAAGTAATCAAGCCTCCAGCCAACATTCTTTGCACGGGAATTCATCATGTAGGTCCAGAAGGTGTAGGCATAGGTCTGCTCGGGGTAAAGCTCGCGGAAGCTGTCGACGAATCCTGCTTCGAGAAGCTGACTGAAGCCCTCACGCTCCTCGGGGGTGAAGCCTGCATTTTTCTTGTTCCCCTTGGGGTTTTTAAGATCGATCTCCTGGTGTGCAACGTTGAGGTCACCACAAAGTACCACAGGTTTCTGGATGTCCAGCTCGCTTAGATACATCTTGAAGTCCTCATCCCAGGTTTTACGGTAATCTAAGCGCACCAAGCCTTTGCTGGAATTTGGCACATAGGCGGTCACCAGGTAGAAGTTGGGGAACTCGGCAGTGATGACCCGGCCCTCCTTGTCGTGCTCCTCTTTCCCTGGAGATGAAGAGCTTTATTAATTGTTTGTCCAAAATGTCAAGTGAAAACATGCATTTGTTTTTTTAGGGACTATATGCTAGAGACTTTTACAATTCTAATGATGTAATTTTACTAACTACTAGAAGATGTACTAAAAATTTGAACTTCTTAGTAGAATTTTCAAATAATCATTTCAATCTAAACATTTTTGGTCTGCTGTGTCTAGTATATATTGTTGGAGTTCTAAATGGTGTACAAGCCTAACACTTACCAATTCCATAGGGCACGTTGAGGGGCTCAGTCTTGCAGAGCATGGCCACACCGCTGTAACCCCCCTTTTCATTTGAGCTAGCCCAGTACTTGTGCGGGTACTCAGGCATTGAGGTGATGTTGGCAGGGAGGTCTTTCTCTGCACACTTCGTCTCTTGTAGGCACAAAATATCTGGATTCTCCTCACGTACCCACTGGATTTTAAAAGCATAAATGAGAAGCATTGAGCACACATGCATTTACTCTGTATAACTCTGTATCAGGCTGGAAGTGAACTCGTGTTTCTCAGGGTCACTGCAAACTCACATCCAGGCCATTCTTTTTCACCCAGGCCCTCAGTCCATCGACATTCCAGGAGGTGATCTTCGTGTTGGCTTCACGTCCATCTTTGCTCGTCATTTTGTCAGGAGGATCATCGTACAGTATCGGGGCCTCTGGTTCCTTAGCACTCTTCCCTTTCTTTGCAGGAGCTGTGCAGTGGAAGACATGTTATAACACAAGATCCCATGAGGTCAGATATGTACTGAGAAAAAGCAAGTTATGTTTAGTCATTTTAAGAATGCAGGAACAGCATGTTTCTGAATATGCATGGGAACATGTAATTACCAGAGCCGGTGTCGTTCTCCCCCTCTGCAGTAGCTGCCTCCTCTGCCTTCTTGCCTCTCTTCATACTTGAACTCGCTCTGACCGTAAACACACTTTTCAGACACACAGCACGCACACAACAAAACCTCAAACACGCCGCTACGGGAAAAAAAAGTTTTTAATTTATTAGGTGCACTTCCAACAATATACAAATACAGAATCTGTACATGTTTCATTGAAAAGCAGTAAAGATGGTTGTTTCCAGCTATTCATTGGTAAATATCGTTTTGTGCTATATTTACAATGCAGCACATCACACATTGTGCACCCCAAGAACAAAAAAAACTACTTATTTGCCTGTTATTTTCCAATCTTTAACACACTTGCTCAGAGCACACATGGTCAGATGATGGTATTCCGATGATAGATCGATCGATCGATATCAATAACAGTCGTCGAACTTAACAAATATGCTCATTCGATAAGCATAAATTAATATTGTAATAAAATAACTGACGTTCTACAGGAGACACTGTAACATATAGGCCAATATGAGCCAAGTAATCAGTTTAATTGCAAACAAGTTGTTTGTGTAAGTTTGTTCCGTTGCTTCTTCCATGAAGTCCAAAACTCAGTGTGTACACGTACATTTGAAGGCGACCAGTCTCGCCTTCGAACAGACGCCATATTTCTGAAATCGTGAGCATCCTCGTGTTCACACTTATCCGTGTACTTTTTTAGATGGTGCACGTCAGCTTCATAAAGACCACGTGTGTTCCGAACTCTTTTAATATGTTATCTGAGAGAAGGAAAACGCACAGAGAGCGTTTATTTGTAAGTCGTTGCTGTGGAGAACAAAAAACTGCCAAATGCACTAAATGCAACGTATGAATGAATTTGAGTTGAGTTTAAACAGTAACAGTGCGCATGCAGAAGACACTACATCGAACTACAGAACCCATACTGTTTTACAATGTGTGATGCACAACCAATTGAATGGAAAGCTAAGCTAACGCTAGCCCTTTCTCTGACAAAGAGAACAGAGCCTGCAGCTGCAGCAGTCGGCCTGCAATTACAATCTGTGTAGACTTTAATCTATATGATTCATCTGCTAATGCAAATGCGGTTAAATACCGCAAGTGTTTTCTTTTCAACCGTGTTTCAGTTAAAGGAGATGCAAATAATCTTACTCGTACTTTCACAACAGGATGTAAAGACCAGCCACACTCCCCCGAACAATCTCGCAAGTCGCATAAGATTTGTGAACGTGAGCACGCGCTCACTGTGTTATGGGGGTGCCTAAACTTGCGCCTGATATAAAACACAAACGGAAAATGCCGCCTTTTTATTTATCGTTACAAGAAAGTGAGAATGACATCAGATACAACAGTAGAACGCATTTAATTGCAAGACACACATTTTATCATGCTCACATGCTGTTGCGGGGAGATAAATTCTGTTTTAAGTGAGGCGAACTGTACAGCAATGTTGGGGTCCTCCGAGACTTATTTAGAACATTTGGGTTGCTGAAATTAACTCTGTTGGTTAAAAAAAAGTGGTTTCATAGATTAACCGACTCGAATTGCGACTAATGCGTATTACCGTGGGAAACTGAAAAGCGAGGTATACTTGTCTTGTGACTCGCAGCAGCGTTTGTATTGTCTAATTTGTAGTGAGACTGCATGTTAACATTGCTAGCATAGCAGCAATACAGCCTTACAAAGTGGTTGATGTGAGTTGTTATCTCCTGCTCCCACTGAGCTAATTAACATAATATGCTATTAACACGTTAGTTCTACACGTCATATTGTCTCTCAGTTTTAAGTTTTCAATGTCCTACTTTATTGAAGATGAACACTTCATTTGAGTACATTCATCTGTATTTTGGTTTTATTGTTTTGTTATTGTTTACAATGAAATAGTGATTGTAAGGTAAATAAATAGACATGATATTAGATACTGAGTGAAAGTGTGATATCAGAATTTTAAGGCTCGTCAACGTGACAAGTGTTCAACAAACATTGCAACATTGCAACATTGCAGCTGCCAAAGTTGTACAATTACTTTAACACACTCAAAAAGTGTATAATTTTGTTGAATCATATTGTGTAAGTTTTAGCTGTGTGTTCTGAATACACTGAATGTATTGTAATGACCTGCAGTTTTACTCTACAGTTAATCTGGGGGAACAGTGAACACAACACGATACATATAAAAAGTGACACCAGTATCCAGTCAAGCCAGCAAATGCTGCTGAGATGTGCAAATTTAGAATTTTTAAATTTGAATCATACCTATCTTCATATCTATTTATATAACAGACGTGTACTTTCTGAAGATATACAGTCATTAATAAGGAAACGTTGTTGTTTTCTGCAGTTTCATCTCTATACTGTTGACTGTTTTCCAGCTGCAATGACTGTAGTAATTGGGTTTGAAGGCAGTGCCAATAAGATTGGTATAGGAATCATTAGAGATGGTGAAGTTCTTTCCAATCCTCGACGAACTTACATCACTCCCCCAGGTCAAGGTGAGTCACATTTTTGTCCTATCTCCCCTTCTCCAATGCTACACAGTACATGTTAAAGTCATGTGTACAGTTAAGGTGATGGGAAAGGTTTTTTTTTTTTTTACCCAATAGGATTCATGCCGAGCGACACAGCCAGGCATCACCGTGCTGTCATACTGACTGTCCTGAAGGAGGCTCTGGATCAAGCTGGGCTAAAGCCTGAAGACATTGATTGTGTGGCTTACACCAAAGGTATTGTAAGATCCTGTGTGTTCATGTTTAATTTAAATGTTCCATGACAAATTTTAATTATTGTGTTTAATTAGAGTGCCATTCTATATTGTTCTCTTAAACAAATGATATTTTTTGAGTAAAGTACAAATAAATAAAATTAAAAAGGACTAGTCAAATGGAGAGGGAGAAAAATCTAATAAATAGTGATACAACAACAACAACAACAAATAAATTATAATAATCATTAAATAATACCCCTCCCCCCAAAAACATACTTTTTAAGTATTGCCCATTGCACATACTACAGGTATACATATGACTTAACTGCTCTAATAGTGCTTTCTTTCTTAGTTAAAGATTATCAACAGTCAGATGAACCTAACAAAGTCTGTAGCAATAAACCAAGGGAGACCTTGCCTGTGTCATTCTAAACTGCTTATTACTTCAAATCCAGTTTTAGGAATGTATGTCGATTTTCAGCCTGCTCTGGTATGTTTAATTATTCCCTCCTTGCCAAACATACCACACTGTTCTGTGAGTGAAAGACATTTGTTTTTAAAATGGTAATGCTGCTCTTTACGTGGGTTCAGTTTGAACTGTTCCCGATTACCTTGTCGGTTCACTCTGGATTAAAAACTCCTCTAAAGAGCTTCAGATTATCATAGTACACACAGACTCTCTACTGATGTCAGGTTGAGAAAACTGGATTGGAACTGACAGGCTCATATTACATTCTTTCTGAAACACAAACTGCATGACTTTTGCACCCCAGTATGGAAACCCTTTCTCTTGTTGTTCTTCTTAAGGTCCTGGTATGGGTGCCCCCTTAGTAACGACGGCTCTGGTGGCTCGTACAGTTGCACAGCTTTGGGGAAAGCCGCTCCTTGGTGTGAACCACTGTATCGGACATATAGAGATGGGTCGACTCATCACCAAAGCCAACAACCCCACTGTGCTGTATGTTAGTGGGGGGAACACACAGGTTTGTTTCCGCATTATGAAGGTCTCAGTCAATTGGACTAACTGCTGTTTTGTAATGACACGACACACGTACATTTTTTTAATTTAGTAATTTATTTCTTCCTGTGCAGGTTATTGCATACTCGGAGCGACGGTATAGAATATTTGGGGAGACCATTGACATTGCAGTTGGGAACTGTTTGGATAGGTTTGCCAGAGTTATAAAGGTTTGTGCTATTTTGATCTTCTTTTTGTCTGTATTTGTATAAAGATGTATAAAACTTCTATGCCCAACTGTTTCTCACCTCAGATTTCCAATGACCCCAGTCCAGGTTACAACATAGAGCAGATGGCCAAGAAGTGAGTGATGGTGTACAAAATACATTTATATACTATCTGCAGCTGTTGGACACTTAACAGCTTCACAGATATTCGCTTTGCTTCTGTCTGTGTCCTTAGAGGGAGTCAGTATGTGGAGTTGCCATATACAGTTAAAGGAATGGATGTCTCATTTTCTGGGATTTTATCCTACATTGAGGTGAGTAGAAATTCATGTTACTTAATAAGTATATAATCTTACACTTTAATACTTACCTATATGTTCCCTCAGGGTTAATGTTAATGAGTCACATTTTTAAACTCTTTCTTTTATAGGAGGCTGCTCATAAGATGCTGAGCTCTGGTCAGTGTACAGCAGAGGACCTGTGTTTCTCACTTCAGGTGTGAAGGATCAAAAAGGCTGTTTTTATATATGGTGACCTTTGTTGCTATAAAAACAGTTGTATGACTTTGTAGGACCTATTTGTGAGTTTCAAGATCCTAAATCTTGTCAAATGTTGTTTTATCTTATTTGGTCTTAAATATCACAAACCTGCTGTTTCACCTCTCAGTACCTGACGTTTTAACCTGTTTTATTGTTTTTTAGAAAAGGACCAAGTTCTTATATTTGAAAATGAAATGAAAACTACATTACATTCTGAGTATAGCCATAGATTGACTTTGTGTTGATGAATAATGGTTGCAGCTGTAATCATGATATTAAATTGTGTCTGTTTTCCCTGTAGGAGACATTATTCTCCATGCTGGTCGAGATCACAGAGAGGGCGATGGCTCACTGCGGCTCCCAGGAGGTCCTCATCGTTGGGGGTGTTGGCTGTGAGTAACACAGGAATGTAATGTCTGTTCAAATGTGTATTTCAATCTCATTTGTTCGTGGTTCTGCCTGTGTTGAGTGTGTTATCATGCCCAGTAAATTGTACTTGTGAAATATCCCAATCATGTAGTAATATCAACAGTAAAATGTTCCAATTTCTAGGAAAAAAGGGGTGAGTTTCAGTCGCATGGGCAAAATTGCAAGAGAGTACAGTGATATGGGTCCACAACTGCATGGAGCAGTTTCTCCAGTTATTGTGCAATGACATCACTCAGGTGTTGGTTTTGCTTTTAAAAGAAACAGGTGTATCTATTTGTCACCTGTGCCAGAATACACAGAAATAGACAAAAACAGAAATATGTTCATTCCTGATGGTCACCTAGCTGTGTTGAAATATCACTAGATTAGCAACACAGGATTGATTATGCATTTGTAACAAGAACAGGTCACTAAGGCAGTCTTCAGCCGTTTTTTTTTTTTTTTTGGTTAAATATAATTTCCCCAAACCTTTAGTTAAAATGTGTAAATGTTTGATATAACATGCATAAAATAAGGTTTTAATTAATTTACCAACCCTTTCCTGGACATTATTCAAAATGATATTAGCTGTCACACATATGACTGTAAATTAGTTATGTACATTATGCACAAATGTGCTTTTGTCATAATGTATATTGTGATTTGGATCGTGATAGTTAACCATCTGTAAAAAGTCGGTCCCTTTGTGGAAGGTTTCGGAAACACTGTTGTATAGAATACCAATTGCTAAAATATGAATGATCAATGATAAT
Organism: Solea senegalensis; assembly: GCF_019176455.1. NCBI lineage: Eukaryota > Metazoa > Chordata > Actinopteri > Pleuronectiformes > Soleidae > Solea > Solea senegalensis. The sequence continues at coordinate 15,848 of NW_025320627.1, forward strand.
TTGGTCTCTGATGCCAACATTTAATGGTTTAAATCAAAACATATTTTCTGATTGTTAATGAAATGCAGTGGGTTACTTGGATTTTTTTTTGTGGTTTGTTAGTTTTAATTATCCTCTCCATACTTCATTTACTTTTTTGATACTGTCTTGTCTACTATCGAAAAGTCAGAATTATTTCTGTGTGTTAGCCCTGTGATGGACTAGCGACCTGCGCATAGTTTTCCCTGCCTTTCGCTCTATGTCAGCTGAGATTGGCTCCAGCTCCCAGTGACCCTCATGTGGAGGATAAAGTGGTAGACAATGAGTGAGTGAGTAATCAGTTTGTATTGAATTGAGATGTGTTGTTAACTTTGCTGCAGGTAACCTGAGGCTACAGGAGATGATGGAGGTGATGTGTAAGGAGAGAGGAGCCAAGCTGTTTGCCACAGATGAACGGTAAATCAACATATTTATGTCAAGAGTTTGATTCAGCCGGGCTGTGTATTACTGGACTGAAATATTCTCATACAAGTTACACTTGTACCCTATCAGAATTTGTGATTTTTTGCCATTTTTCAGAGAATATGGATGACAATGCAAAAATGTTTCTTTCACTCATGGTTAGTGGTTGGGTGAAGCTAAATTATGCTCTTTGCTCTTTTTAAATCATAATGACAACACCAGAAACTTCCCAAATAACCCTGATCAAAAGTGTACATACCCTAGTTCTTAATACCATGGATTGGCCCCTTTATCACTCCAAATAACTTTGTATTGACGTATTGTAAATGGGCTGCTTTGTGGCATTGGCGTTGTAATGGCTATCTTCTGGCAATCTACCATGCGGCCCAATTTTTTTCAAGTGCCTCCTTATTGTGTTGATTGGCATTCTCAATTCCTTAGATATCTTTTATGTCATTTTTAGTGCTGAAACAATTAATCGATGAATCGATTATTAATTGATTACTAAATTAATCGACAACTATTTTGATAATCGATTCATCGGTTCAAAGCATTTTTCCATGATTAAAACAAGATTTCTGATTGTTTAAGCTTCTTAAATGTGAGTATTTCCTTCATTTCTTTGCTCTGGATAACAAATGAATCATTAAAAGTGAATCATTTTGGTTTGTGGACAAAACAAGACATTTGAGAACATCATCATTTCCAGGTTTGATGAACACCACTCAACCGCTCACCTCTTTTTAAGGTTTTCTGATATTTTATGGACCAAGCGATGAATCGAGAAAATAATCAACAGATTAATCGATTATGAAAATAATAGTTGGAGCAGTTTTATAAAGTTCAATTACCTTCACATGCAGATCCTTTGATAATTATTTTGCTTTGGATGAAAACATGCAGGGGTCTGTTAGGAGACTAGAAACTCACTGACTTTTTATACACACACACTGATTATAAGCAAACAGATCACAGGTGAGAATGGTTTCCGATGGGGCTATCAGCATGACATTTTCACCAGATGTCAGTAACAACCCAAGTAATCCACACATACAAATATATCAAAACAAATTAGTCCATAAATGAAGTTGTGTGTAATAAAGTGAAATGACACAGGGAGAAAGTATTAAATTCACTTGCTGAAATGTATTTAATACTTAGTAGGAAAGCCTTTGTTGGTAATGACAGCTTCAGAACACCTCCTGTATTGAGAAACTAGTTGCACACATTGATCAGTTGTGATTTTTGCCCATTCCTCCACCCAAACTGTCTTCAAATCTTGAAGGTTTCGGGGGCATCTTCTATATACTCTGATCTTCAGTTCTTTCCAGAGGTTTTCAATTGGATTCAAGTGGTGTGATTGACTGGGCCATTCTAACAACTTGATTTTCTTTCTCTTAAACCAATTGATTGTTTCCTTGGCTGTGTGTTATGTATTATGTATATGTGTGTATGTATATGTGTGTATGTATATATATATATATATATATATACATACATACATACATGTGTGGCTTTACCCAGTATGTAAACTTATGAGCACAACTGTACATGCTCTTCTCACAAATTTGGTAGATCAGAATAACACACTGACCCTGCAGTAAAATTCTTGTGTGGTTGGTGTAAATGCTGGTACAAAGCTTCAAATGTATGTCACATTGTATACTCAATCGCAGGTAAATTCCTGCAGATTTCAGACTGTTGGAAACACTGTGATATAAATGCAGGTCAGATAATACTTTGTTCACGTTGCCCCACAGTTTCTGCATTGACAATGGTGCCATGATTGCTCAAGCTGGTTGGGAGATGTTCAGATCTGGTCAGGTGACACAACTGGAGGAATCATGGATTACACAAAGGTTGATCCCATTTTATTGTGTGTTTTTTTTTCACAAACACTACAACAAGGCATGGAAATAGAGTATAGTAAGTGACAAACAGGTCATTGATTTGATTTGATTTGCTTTTGGACGCCAACTATACTATGAATTTTTTGAGTGATTTTGGATGACATGCTATACTATGACATTTTTGGCCAATTTTGGACGACATACTATACTATGAC